>NW_006292687.1:5268779-5276073 GCF_000327345.1 Myotis davidii | reverse complement strand
GCCCAATTTTAACCATGCTTTAAAAAAAAATGCCTACTCTACTATTCACTATCAAATCCTTTTGAAAACAACACCTCTTCTATGTTTCAGTTAGATCAGGCTTATACTGCAGACAAAATATTCAAAAGCTAAACACAATCTACTCCTCACTCATGATAAGTCTGGTATGGATCTGGGCCACTCACCTGGGCACTGTCCTTCATGTGATGGGTCAGTATCCAAGGAAAAACTTGTTGAAATTGGTACTTCCATATCAATAAGCGTTTCTACAATTGCCTTGGTTGAAAAGTTCTCTCATGGGAAACCACATTCTCTGTCCAGAAAGTGGAGACCTCACTTCCATCCACAACCCACCAACCAGAGCCAGTTACGTGAACACTCAAATAATAAAGTGGTGTGGTCTTGAAAATGAATCCTCTCTTGTGTTTGCAATAAGACTAAAATGGGTTCTACTCCATCCATGGAGGCTTTTTATATCTCCTTAAATGATAATAATGGAGTTATCTGTGAATGTGTCCCCTACTAATAGGAAGGCAGTACCTTTTAATTGCGTTAAAATGAACTTCAAGGAGGCATATCCAAGATCATTAAGAAGGCCTGAGTCTGTCTCTCAACCTGGATAGATATGCTATAACAGTTCAAGAGATGGTAGTGACTACTTCTACTCTTTATTATTAGACCTGTTACCTGAATATGCTTATGGCCTTAGAAATTGATAAGGGAAATATGATCAATGATGGGTCTTCCAGGGATTCTCAAATACATTTTCTTAATCAGAGAGGTTCTTTATAGCATCTCATATAAAAATAATAATATTCTTTTCCCTGATTTTTGCCTAATTCGCTATGATATGGTGGAGAGCCAGCCTTTCCTAATATAGAATCCCAAATATTCCCAGAAATAATATAGGGCATGAGAAATGTACCATAAATAACACCTTAGGAGACAACATTTTTAATTTCAGAGCCCTTCCCCCTATGGAGGGCACTGAAGAGAGGCAGCTTTTCTCTGACTGTTTAGAAGTTATGCATTCAGCCAGATTATTTCTGGAACCCACTGTGCCAAGGTTTTTTCTGGAAAATGGGTCCCTTAATATGAGAGAACAAATAAGACAATATTGAGCCCAGATACTCCAGACATAACTTCCAACGGGAGATTTGTTGTCCTTGAAGCATCTTGAACAGAACTCCAGATAAGAACTGGTTCCAGAGAAAAACTGTTTCCGATCTATATTGGGCTTGGGCCACTAGGCCTAACTAATAACTACTTGTCCTGGACCTCTTCCCAATTAACTAAACTGTCAATCCTGAGATCAAATTTGCATTTTGAGAGAAATCTTCAAGCAAAATGTCAACAGGGTATACATAGCAAGTACTCACTCAATAAGGAGTCTCCAAGATGCACTAGAAGCAGTTAAGGTAGGGTTTGAGCCCACTCTGCTTCTACCATGCTCTGACCTACCAAAAAAAGGAACACGTAACTCTGAGAAAAGAAAAAAAAGTTTAGTCACAAACTCTTCATTTAATACTAATACATATGTTTTCACTTGTCACCTAACTCTATTGTATCACATAAGAAATGGTAGGTCTGATTTCTAAAAAGCAAATAAGACTCACTGTGTCTACACCAGTGGATTTTAAACATTTATTGATCATAGCTTCTTTAAATAACTGATAAGATCTCTTTTAATCTTATGAACTTCTGATAATATCTAATAGATGTTTTATGTAGAACTAAGAAGACAATTTGATGCATCTTAAGAGGTTTATAACCATCTAAAGTACCAACTAAAGTCCATGAAACTGAAATTAAACATGTTAATATCAACCAATGGTCAGTTCCTGGAATCAATTTCAGGTTAATGTACACAGAAATAAATCTACATTGAACTTAAGGCAGGTAAAATGAGATCCTGGTCTTCTCTAACTTCCTCTAAGGATCTGAGAAGACTGAATAGCATCATCCCCAAGTCTACACTTTCCCCAGCTTCTCACAACTAATACCCACAATCTATGGACTCAGAGAAATTTCAAATCATTGACTCAAACAGAATCAGGAAATTCCCTAATGGGAGTTAGTTAAGTTCCCCTGCTCTAGTTATTTGTTTTCAAATCTGTTTCTTCACCTACCGTTCTGGGACTTGTATCCTGAGGATTTAAAAATATAACTCTTATACTAGTATTCCCCTTAAGCCATTGTTTTGTTCTGGCTCACTTCATAAGACCAGACTTTTACTTTGGTCTCAACTTCTTTTATCTCGAACCCTATATTTAGCTTCAGTTTTCTCTAGGTGTGCACTGCAGTGGTGAGATCCAGCTAATTGGTCCCTCAACAAGGATGTGCTGGCCAAGATCTACTAATACTAACTGTTTATTGTGCCCTAAACACACCTCTGTGTCTTTGCCTACATTGTAACTCTGTGTAGAAGGCCCTTCTCGGTACCCTTGTCTTCAGAATCACTTTTTCTACCTAAATCACATTCAGAAGTAGCTAGAGTTTTTAATCCAAAAAATTTTCCTCGAGATTAATTCATCAAAATCAGTTTAGGTCTATAGGTCTACTTCTCTACTCATATGATCTCTGCACGCCCTGTCATAGTAATTGCTATTTATGTTTATAGGGCTTCTTTATATGTCTGCCTTTGCCCTAGGTGATGATTTCCCATGTGCATGAATTATTACTTATTCTTCCTTCTGTACCAGGCTCTTATCATGATACTAGTCACTTATAGATACCCACAGGCATCAGGACACTTTCAGGTGTTTGTTTTCTATAGCCCAGTTTTGGTTCCCTATCGACCAATATATGCTTACTGTTGATGATGTCCCAATTAGTGATAGAAATATTGTGATTCTTTATACATTGTGACTCTTGTGACCAGAATTTCCTTCAGAGAACATCTTTATAACTTAAAAACGTTCCTCAATCATGAATAATTGAAAGTGGCTGCCTTGAGAATTTGATGGAAAAGGCTCAGAAGAATATCACCTGGGGTCTCTAAAGTATAAACCTATAACAAGTCATGTGCCAACATTCATCTTCCCATAAACAAAAATATTTTTTTTTATATAATTTCACCATGTTTTTGTGTTCAACTTGTTTTGTTGCTGTGAGTAGCCAAAACTATCCTATTGGAGAATTATCTTAAGTTAGGACATCAATGAAATAATGTCAGTGCTGATAAAACCAAAGGCAGAATGTGGTGAAGCCCCATTGGTATAGAGAGACCTCCACATTTCCACTGCTCTGTTGTCCTCTTACAAGCATAAGGCTTATCTCCCTACACTTTTATCACTATTTGGAAGGTATATTGGTGAATAGGGGCATCTCTACACTGCACAGTACTAGGAGTAGCCAATAACACAGGTGGTAGTTAGAAAAGATGTTCCCAAGTAGTTATCTATATTTACAAAAGGCTAATATGCAAAGTGTCCCCTCAGGAATTCAACCAGGAGAACAGGAAGTTCGATCACTTGCTATGACATGTGCTGACCACCATGTGTATATTAAAAACCTGATTGGCCCTGATCGCTGGCCAGGCCTAGGAACCCTATCCATGCACAAATTTTGTGCACTGGGCCTCTAGTTTTAATATAAAATGGATAACATAGTTAGGACCTTCCCAGATACCCTAGAAAATAAACTTATCATGAGACCAGTTTTTCTTCCTACTTATTCTCTGCAATCCTCTGGAGATCCAATCCCATCCCTTCGTATCTAATACATTCCCAGAACATCAAGGATTCACTACATATTTATTATGTGTGAATATCTAGTCCAGGGTCTCTGAGTATATTTTTAAGGACAAGGCATATAGTTCTTTGTCTGAAATAGCCTACTATCTCTCTATAAAGTTGGTAGATAACAAAGTCACCACTATAATATATAGTGAGATTATAACTTTTGTGGCACAGACTCGTATTGCTATAGGAATTACAAGGGAGAAGAAAACCATGGAATACAGAAGGTTTAAGAAAACTAGGTGGAGCTTGACCTACAAGTGGGATACAAAAGAGCATTGCCCTAATAAGGAGAACCATACTCTATTGTAAATAGACTTATATAACTATGTTCAAATTCTTGGCTCTGAAACTTAAATGAAGAACATATATTTGGGTTTATTTTTGGAAAGAAAAGCATTCTAATAACAATATAGAAAGACATACAATAAAAATAAATGAGCTAACATGTAAAGTTTATAGCATAGTTTCTTACAAATAGCTGATCTCAATCAAATTAGTATAACTTTCCTCTTCTCCTGTTTTATTTATTTTTAACCTGTTAATAAAATGTTTATGATTAGCCTTGGGATATATCTGGAAATAGGAAAACAGTAACTTGCACTGGCAATGAGGTATAGTTATTGACATTAGATCATTTCTTGATAGCAGAAGAGATGGTAAGAGGGAAACGTATACTGGCACAGATCATCCATGTGAATGGGACAGCACAGAGACAAAATAACATGGACAAGGAGAGAATACTGACTTTCCAGTCTTGTCTGTGGCCAACATTTCTTAGAGAATAGACTCTGGTCAGTAGCAATAAAAAGAGATTAGGGGCAGTTCTACCAGAAACAGAGCCTGCAATGCTTAGACTTAGACAATTATGAGAGTAGTTTGAATAAAGTAAATAGTTTGTGTTGGGGAAGATATTTTGAGTCAAAATATTTAAATAGAAATAAAAAGACAAAATAGCCCTAACTGTAGTCAAGACATAGAAGTTCCTAAAGCAAAGAGTACCCATTAGAACTGAGGTGAAGGGGGATAGGGCTGTTTGATACAGTAAGGAGATTTAATATCCTACTGGAAGGTTGAATTATTTACCCAATATATTTACAAAGCCAGGCTGTTCAAAGGTCCCAAAGATCAAGGTATAAAACTCCAGAAAGCAGCCCATATCAGGAAAATCATAACGAAAATTACAGGCCTTGAAAGGGGAAAGACAAGGGTGGGGGGAGGTAAAAGAAAGAGAGAAAAAGAGGGAAGGAGGGGGAAGAAAATGAGAAAGAGAAACATTTTCCAGACAACGAAACTTGCCAACATATTTCTAAATGTTTCTCTCAAGAAAGCTGACTTAGTAAGTATAGTAAACATTGTTTCTCTAGTATTTGAGGACTGTGCACAAGCCAATAAGCATCTCCCTTATGAAAGGAATTCTTGCTCTCACTCCTACAAAGTCACAGAATAATCCTATCTAATAAAAGGGTGATATGCAAATTAACTGCCACTCCGTCACAAAGATGGCGGTGCCCATTGCCACAAGATGGTGGTGCCCAGTCATCTCAGCCCCGTTGGAGTGCCCCAGTCCCAGGTGGGGCAGCCACTGAGAGCTGGCAGCGTGAGCAGCCTGGCAGAATGCTTGCTTTGTTGCCGCAGCAACGAGGCAAGCATTCCACCCTGGCCGCTGAAGGCCTCTGGGAAGTGGGCATGGAGTGGGGGAGGGGCAGTGGGGTGGGAAGGAATGCTTGCATCATCGCCCCGGCAATGAGGCAAGCATTCTGTGCCCAGCCACTGAGGGCCTTTGGCCAGGCCTGGTGTGGAAACATCCCCCGAGGGGTCCCAGATTGGAGAGGGTGCAGGTTGGGCTGAGGGACACCTCCTCCCCAACCCCCCACGCCTGTGCACGAATTTCATGCACCGGGCCTCTAGTTTTATATAAGCTAGGAACAGAAACATGGAGAGAATGTCTCCATATCTCAGAGACTGTACTTGTTGTCAGTGCACCAGCAGCCACAGTGGATGCTCTGACAAGGTCCTAGTGGAACTCCCTGCCAAGTCAGAGGTATTGAAGAAGACAGTGATGTATGGACAAGTGAAGGAGAGCCAGCTTGTTAGAAGATTGTACCTGGCCTAAATCACCAGGCCAGACTATGGTGGGCGTTTCCCTCTCAGGTTTGGCAATAGTGGAATTTCTCAATCAGAACATGGCAATTGTGCAGGAATTACTTGGGAGATGATATTGAATGCCATTCCCATTGATAAAACAAACAGGGACACAAAAGGAAGTAGGGGCATGTGCCTGAGTCAGCCTGGATCTACTGGTATATCTGATCCTAACACTGAGACAGGACAGAAAACATTGGTCTTTATATAAGACTAGAAGCCCAGTGCACAAATTCATGCATGGGTGGGGTCTGCCCCGACCCCCCCCCCCCCATTGGGGCCGATTGGGGCTGGGCTTGCAGAGGGGAGGGGATGCGGTAGGTTGGGCAACCAGCCCTGCTCCCAATTGGTGTGATGGGGGCTATTGGAGCCAGGTCAGCCAGGGGGGAGGGGTCACGGGTGGTTAGGGTGCCGATTGGAGCCGCAGTTGGGCTGGTTGGCTACTGTAGTGTGGGTCATAGCGACCGGTTGTCCCGGTCGTTCCATTGTTCCAGTCACTTGGCTTTTATATATATAGATCATGCTGTGACAGTGAGGTGATTGATCTTGTTGGTCTTCTGTTTGGGATTGCCTGTCTTGCTGTTTCATGGGACTGCTCAGTCACTAGACATGTTGTGATGCTTATTCTAGGATAAGCACAATATAAGGCTTTGGGATAAAGAATGAGACAAAATAGACAAGCTCCCTTTCCTTTATGACAACATGTTCATGGTTTGGTTTATTTGTTGCTTAGAATTAGTAGACACTAAGCAAAATACCCTTTCTGAAATGTTTTGTTCTCTAACAGGAATGAAAGTAGTACCTACTTCATAAGCTGTTACCAACATGCAGTTAGTTAATACGTTTAAAAAACTTGGAAGAATGTGTGGTACCTAGTTCCAGTAAGTGATTGCTATTAGTATTATGTTTATTATTATTATTATTTGCAGGATAGCCCCTCTTTTATACCAGTGCGTGCATGCACCCCCCCACACACACACACAACTTGAGGAACATGTTATGTGCACATTTAATATTTTTCAGATAAACCTATTTTTAATAATGTAGTCTCATAACTTTTAAATATATATTATTTTATATGTTCTAGTATATGGTTGAGAAAATGTGTCAATGGTCCCCATGTGACACAGCAGCAATGCCTTCCTCTCTGTATTGCCTTTTCTGTGCAAAAATTGATCAATTTCTGACTACATGACTATCTCCAAGCCATACTTTTGGAAACAAAAGATAGTTATCACAAACATGCCAAGTGACTGAATGGAGATTTTACATAACTTCTGATCGATAGGAACTTTCCACTGCTCTGGAGTTACCATAACTTTAAGCCAATGATCCTCTCTCCATTTCTGAATGGAGACAAGGAGGCATTTGAGGAACATGGAAGCGATCATTTCTTAAATCAAGTTTCC
>NW_006292687.1:5250947-5268748 GCF_000327345.1 Myotis davidii | reverse complement strand
TACAAAGCAAAGGGAGTCTACACTTCTTTTTAAAAAGCCCAAATGACAGAGAACTGAAAACATGGCCAAAGAACAAAACTAATTATTACTGTGGTCTTGATCCAAATCACATCAAAATTTAATTCCAGTCTCCCACAGTCAGATTTTATTTGGCACAGAAGTGGTTCTCTCACTCTTATTATTTTAACAAACACTAATTACAATTTTGTAGATACTGAGTGATAATGGAAAGATATAATGTTTCATCATTTTATTAAACATTAGAGGCCCAGTGCACAAAATTTGTACACAGGTAGGGCCCCTAGGCCTGACCAGTGATCAGGGCTGATTGGGGCCTTCCGGCTGCTGGCCACCAGCTGAGGCCTCCCTTCCCAGGTGCCGGCTGCCAGCCAGGGCCTTCCCTCATTCCATGCTGCCCCCTGGTGTCAGAGCACATCATAGCGAGTGATCAAACTCCTGGTCTCCCAGTCAAACTCCTGAGGGGACAATTTGCATAATATATATATTAAAGTTCTCTGTTTAAATGTCCAACTCTATAGAAATCCTAGAAAATGAATCAGATTTTTGAACTCCTCATGACACAAAAATAATAGAACATATCTTCAGAGCCAATATGTACTTAGAGAAATATTAATTAGAACTCAGAGATGTTTCATCTCACTATCTACCTGTGCCCTTTCTAATTCATGCTGATATTCCAATATCATTCAACTATTAAAACATATTAATAGCTTATATTTATATTAAACTTATTATGTGCTTGGCAATATTCTGAGAGCTGTATATATATATCAATGCTTGTAACCATGTAATCCTCATAATGCCCCTATGAACTAGATATTCACATTGTTAGTATTTTATGGGTGAGAAAAGAGAGACATAGAACTGTTAAGTAACATTCCCAAGGTCACGCAGCTCCTAAGTGGCAGCGCTCAGAGACAAACTGTGCTTTACTATTTCTCAAAATGAAAACCAATGCGGCATTTTGCAAATCATTCTCAGTGTAGTTTACTTTTGAAATGTATTTTTAAAAGTTAAATTGAGCCAGCTTTCAAATAAGCTTATAAATTGAATTCCTTGGTTGATAAGCTTACATTCCTGAAAGAGTTGTGTTAAATTTACTGCCCCTTATTGTATTTTTCCAATCGCAATTCTCTTATTTTTCGAACAATTTTGACTTAATCCCCCTCCACCCCCCGCCAAGATTTTCTTAGGCTCCTTCCCTCCACTAATGTCCACCCGGGTATATCCCAGAGCTATGAATTAGTTTCAACATTAGCCTACAAAAACCACCAGTGGAATGGTAAACAATTCCAAGGCTGCAAGGGATGAAACTCCTAAGTAGCCAGCACAGTAGGTGATGTTTCTGTTCCAAAGGGGAGGTGACATAATCTGGCCTGCTTTTGGAATGCTTCCTGGAGGAACCCAGATGTACCCCAAATCCTGAAAAGTGGATAGGCTCTGGATTCTGGCAGAGTGCAAGAGGGTGTGAAGTAGAGAGAACAGATCCAAGGTCTGCAGACCATTCTTCCTGGATATTTATAGGACAACTAGGCTGCTGGAGCTGATGGTCACTATTGAAAAGCACTGGATAACTCTAGCCCAGCAACTTTCAAACCATGTGCCACCAGAATTTTTAAAACATGCAATAGCTGATTATTTAGTCAGGGGCACTGATATCTTTTCCCTTCAGTGGTTCTCAACCTGTGGGTCGCAACCCCTGAAAATACATCCTGCATATCAGATATTTACATTACGATTCATGGCAGTAGCAAAATTACACTTATGAAGTAGCAACGAAAATAATTTTACGGTTGGAGGTTACCACAACATGAGGAACTGTATTAAAGGGTTGCGGCATTAGGACAGTTAAGAACCACTGCTAGATTGTCAAATAAAAAAATAATAACCAACACAACAATAATCATCTCATGTGAATGAGTCAAAATTATACCTATTTTTTTTGTCAGATCAGCCAAAAAAATATTTTGATGTGCTGAGGAATTTTAGTGATTAGTTTATGTGTGCCATGAGATGAAAAAGGTTGAAAGTCACTGTTCTAGCCTATGCTTTTCCCTTTGTTCCCTAAGCTACTGTTTCTCATCAGAACATAATTGAGAAGTTTATAATGCATGCTCTTTTTCCCTAGAGTCGCCTTGTATTTTAGCACCAACAATACTGTTAACCTAGGCAGAGGCCCATTTTTCAAATGTAAAGAAATAAGTAGATAAATTCTGGATTGTAGGAACTAGAGTTCTTTCACACACTAAACCAAGCAATGCAGTAATACTTTTGAATTTGCTGTTGGCATGGACAGTAGCAGTAGTCAATCCATTCTTGGCTCATACTGGCAGTTAAAGCTCACCTCTATGTATTCTGAGATAAATAGATGACTGCAGTAGGTAGAGGCTGACAAAGTGTACAATGCACGCAAGGAAACTCTGTTTTCTCTATTATAGAGAGTCCTTGAATATCCTGAAGTTGGATCCATATGCCCCATGATTTCCTGAAACCTTCTCATGATAGGCAGGTGTTTCTCTGGTCCATTATTTGTCCCTAGATTTGGATTGGGGTACTTTTAGATATTCTGGGTGCTGAGAGTAAAGGCAGTTGGCAGATTAATGCATTACAATAATTTATGTGTTTAATCTTTCTTTTTAAATGATCCCACTGGTTCTGCAACTGGTGCATACAATATTTATAAATACAATTATCACAGTGCTCACTTTCTGCAATGGGACCAAATAAAACAGCAACAACAAAAAATGACATTAAATCAACCAAAAGCAGCTGGTTGGACTCTGTAGTCAACTGTTTATGAGCAACTGTGGCTTTATTGCCCTTATTCATTGGATGTGTAGAGTCAGAAGATCCTAAAGTTCTAGAGCTGAAGGGACCTTGGGTGTCAGGTGGCTGAGATCTATGCTTTCAGACAGATGAATGGCTTTCCAAGAGGAATACCCTGGAGTTCCAGCCACACAAATATTATAAACTCTTTTTAGATATAGCTGTTATTCCTTCAGACATCAATCGATATTTTGTACTATATATGTATATGGGATTGAGTGAACACTGTGATGAATAACTGAAATTATACATGTATCAGTCCTTTCTTTTGAGATGCTTGAAATTTAGGGTGTGATATGTGGTGAGAATGGAGTATATACTCTCCTATGTCACCCAAAATCAAAAGGATAAAGTAGTTACATGAGTTATTTCCAGAATGACTAGGAAAGACTTCACATATTTTGAAAGGGCAGTGATGCTTACCTGTAGAAGGAGGCAAACAGCGGGTGAGGGAGAGCTGTCATCAAATCTCAGTGGGGTACAATATAAATAAAGCCTTGGACCCTGCCTGACATCTTCCCAAACATGATCAGGCATCTTCTGGCCTGAACCAGAAGCATCTACTTCAGAGTTACCTGGGTCAACACAAGTTGAGTTTTAAGCCCCACAAAGAGTAAAAAGACCATTGGAGGGAGAAAGGTGTGGAAAGAGCAGAATGAGGAGGGAGAGGGGGTAGTGACAATAGCTGGGAAAATCTCAATCTTGATCTCCATCAATCCAATTTCCTCCAACACTTGGTCATCTTCAAAGAAAAACACTTCATAAAAATCCTTGAAGTATGTGCAATCAAATGTCAACAGGCAGCTAATGCTTCACAGGGTGTACTTAGTAGATAAAAAGAACAATTTTAATGCCATCACAGATAACCATGAAAAGTGCATCCATAGCTTTGAAATAAATAAAGAAATAATAAAATGTTCATAAAGAAGTTATGCTGATTTTTTGTTAAGCAGATAGACATAAATGTAAGAATTTTAGACTGATAGCCACCACTTCAGCAATAAGAAAACATTATACCTAATAGTTGAAGCCTTTAAAATGAAGATGTAGATTAAGTGGCCACATATAAATGTAAATCTTAGGAGGAATATAGTGAATAATAACAATCAAATACCCAAAATTTTAGCTATAAGGCAAATAGTAATTTTTTTTTCTTGACCAATGAGCTTTCTACTATACCACAATGATGAGCTAAGAAGATCTACACAGGGATTTAATAAAACAAGAATAACTTGACCTGGAAAATGAGAGAGTGTGTCAAGAATTTATAATGGATATTGATTTGTTCTCTTTAAAATCATGAATAAATGGTCCTTAATTTTAGTGAAAACAATTTGACTAGATAGAAGGAAGTGGTTGCTTGGAGTGAGTATCTGCAGTCAACATATGTCATAGGAATACATTTTCCATAACAGCACTGGGTCTCCAGTCATCTATCTGAGGCAGTTAAATCTAATCTTGCCTAAAAACAAGGTGAACAACTGGTTGAACTTTCAAGGTCCTACCCAGTTCTGTGAGATTGAGCTGGAAAGAATGAAAACATATGACCTTCATGAAAAACCCTGTTTCTTTTCCTACTTTTTATTGACAACGGGACCCTGAGGGACTGGGGCATGTGTTGTTCCAACAGAGGTCAGGCTGATGACATTTCTATAGATTTTTCCTTCTTCTCAAAGAATCACAGATACAAGCGCTGGAAAAGACCTATTGCTCCTTCTTCTGTTCCCCAAAGGCCTTGCAGAATTGCTTCCAAAGTTCCTTCCTGCTATGTCCAGTCAAGTTTCAAATAAACCAAGAAATGAAGTATCCCCCAGGGCCTTTCGTAACTCTTTTATAATCGAATAGATCTCTATTTATAATATGTTCCTCAAAGCAAACTCATTCCAAAAGAAAATCATCCCATTCTTCTTACCAATTCCCTCTGAATTGCTCCCTAACTTCTTCCTCTGTGTCTTTGGTCATTTCTCCCCAAAATCCTAGCCATGTTGACAGCTTCTTCAACTATCCAGTTGACAAATGGAGTTGTCCATTTTAAATTTTCAACCATTCTGTTCAGGTGGTTTCTTTGTCACCGTTTCTCTGAGGCATTTGAATTCCTACAAAATAACAAATGTCACAGGGTAACCCCAGGCTGTAACCTGGATGAGTTATGGAAGGTGTGAGGGGAGAGATGCTATACTTGGCATCAACCAAATTCTCAGTTTTCAGGTAGATTACCCACTGAAGTCTTCACCTTTCCCTCCATCCTCGGGGAGCTATAGCTCTTGCTGAAAACCTATATCCGTTTAAATAAATATTTTGTAATAAGTACGAGAAAAAATCAGTCCTATTAATTTCTTTGTGCTCAAATGAACCTAGCTGATCATTACAGCTTGTGTGCATGTGTATATGTGTGTGTGTAGTTATAGTTATATAGTTACATATTTTGTTTCTTACTAAAGGAACGGTTGAATAGGACTATCTGGTTTAAAGGATGAGCCTGACTGATTACTGTAATTCATAGGGCCTTAATTAGCTGCACAAACCATTAGCTACAATTAGACTATTATAAAACACTTGATGCGCTATGTCAACCATGGGGCCTCATTTATTCTTGTGGCAGGGATCAGGAGGGGGGAGGGCAGGCACTGCCAAGCATGCTAATAAAGAATGATTTTTGATTTAAGATGTTGCCGATAGTGCCTCAAAATTAATCTCAATAGCTGTCTAATTTGTGTCGGTGGATGGTATATTTATTGTAAAATGACACCAAAGCTAAATGAGTTACCTGAAACTGGAGTGTTAATGTCAGTGCCTGAAGACTCAACTCCATATGCTGGGCTATGGTGAGGTACTGGTGCCAAGTGTTCCCAGTGGACCGCTTGGCTTCATCTGCCTCAACAAGTTCAGCAACCTGACTTCCACTTTATGATCCTTAAACAGTACTAATAAAAGAGAAAGAGGCTGAATTGGACAGACACTATCTAGGATAGGAAGAGACAAAGAGAGGTAAGAATAGAAAAGAGAGAGAGAGGTATTGAAGGAGAGAGAAGGGAACCTCAGAGAGGCATGGTTACAATGTAAGTTTCCCAGGGCAAAGCTTAGCTGTAGATAACTATGGAAGTTCAGAAGATAGCAGAGTCCAAAGTGTCCTTCAAAAGGTTTTCCATTAAAGAAGAAACAAGAGGGACATGTTAGTGGGTAATGGTCTCCCAGGAGGCAAAAGTAGAGTAGGAAACATCTTCTTCCACTCTGAGACCATTTGATAGTAATAGTTCACATTTACAGAAGCTTTAAAACGTTAAACCTCACTCATGTGCATTAGAGCTTCTCACCAAGTGTGGGAGTCAACAGTGGTGGGCAAGAGGCTTTGATTGGGGAGACTAGGGAGAAGTGCACAGTCATAGTCACATGGTCAGTTGCACAGCAGCAGAACTAGAATTCATATTTCCTACATCAGTGCTCTTTTCAGAATATATATCCAAGGTGGCCTCCAATCTGGCAAACTTTAGAATTCTTAAAAATCCAAATATATGAAAGCCTAAGCAACTGTTACAACTGAATGACCGGTCACCTGGTCACTGTGACGTGCACTGACCACCAGGGGGAAGACGCTCAATGCAGGAGCTGCCCCCTGGTGGTCAGTACATTCCCACAGCCAACCTTCCACAGCCGGCCAACATCCCATGATCCCTCCCATTCCCCACTGGCTGGCAATCTCCCACAGTCCCTCTCTCCCAGCCAGCCAGCCGACCCCAGTCAGCCCCAATCAGAAATGGGCAAAATGGCCCCGAATGGCTCCAATCACTGGCCAGACAAAGGGACCCCACCTGTGCACTAATTCATACACTGGGCCTCTAGTAATTACATAAATGAAAAGGTTTCTTGGCCATGTCCCAGGCAACCCAACTTCTGTTTACAGCCCATACTCCATCACCTACCACACTCCACTACAATGCGGGCTAGGAAATGTCATGCCATGTTGTGCCCAAGATGATGAGAAAGCAGACTTTTGATGAACAGCTTTTAGTTTTGATGTACAGGCAGAGCCAGGAGAAGATGAGGCATAAGTGGGGGAGAGAGAGAATCTTTTGACCACCAGAAATAGTCATGCTTTAAGCTAGATCTACCTCAGACTCCACAGTCATATGAACCATTATTTTTTTTTATGTAAACTAGATTGAGTTACTTTTCTGACACTTAAATAATAATGAATAAAGTAGCAGAAATGAATGTTTAGTTTTCTGGAAAGATGTTATACAGTCTGAATCACTGATATAAAATAATAGTCAATTTTTAATTTCTTTTCTGTTATTCTGCTACTAATTGTGATGGATGCTCATTATGGCAAGGCTGTTGACTAGACAGTAAAATCACTTGGAAATCTGTGTCAATGGAAAATGAGAATTTCCTCTACTCTTGCTGAGGTTCAGAGATGATAAGCCCCATAGCCAACATGATGTCCTGAATCTCCTAGAATATTACATGAAGCTCTGGTCAAAATGAACATAGCAAAACTGGACAAATTTCAGGAAAAAGACATGCAGATGATTAAGAGGAGTTTGTGGGAATCATTGCTTGATAATGACAGATATTTAAGGAATGTTTACATAGGAAAGAGAGAGACATATGGAAAATAGCAGTATGTATGGAGGCCAAAAAGTTGTGAAGTGAATAGCCAGCAGTTTACCTACAATTCAAAAATTCTTAAGGGACAGTCCTCCATGCCAGACACCAGGCCAAATGCTGGAGGCTACAATGGTTTCACCATCTACCCTGGCCCCACACCCTCCCACTTCCTAAGGAAGATGTCATAGTGTGTCAGAGTACAAAATGTAATGATTTTTCAGACATTTGGACCTGAATTTGAAATCTTAGCTCTACCCCCTATTAGTTAATAAACTTAAGAGGTTATTTAACTACCACGAGAAGACTTTTTTCACATGTAAAATGGGGATAAAAGCACACATGTCTTGTGGGACATGCCTCAACCAATGTTAGGGATGTTGGTCCCTACAATCGTATTACATTTTATTGTAAGGATGGCAGTAACCCTTGAAGCTTGGGATTTAAGTTTCATATAAAGTAACCTATTAAACAAAGGTAGAGATAAAGTGATAAAATGTGATATTCAAGTAACAGATTAGAGGCAGGAAGCATATCAACATCACTTTCACATTATACCAAGGAATGGATTCTTAAGAAAACAATTTGTCTTGTCCTATCATAACACTTTAATGATGATCCTTGATAAAAGACACATTTTTGGAACAATACTCAATAAGATTCATAAAAATAATTAGATCTTAATAATGTGTTGGTAAGTCTTAGGCATTTATAAACCATTCAAATCCCCTTTTCTCTCAAGTTATTAAAACAAAATAACAACAACAACGAAAGCCATGTGATAGATGTAAGAAGAGACTGGCTCATCTGATGACTGTTAACCTCAGTGGGTCGAGTATAGACTCATTTGACACTTTAATGGGGATCTAAATCATGAAAAGAATCCAAAGAGTGAGTTAAGGAATGAAGTGAATTGACAGAAGTGAAATATATCTGATTACCTAGATCCCTGTATGGATATGAGCAGAAATATGGAATTATTACTTTGACTAGAGGCCCGGTGCACAAAAGTTTGTGCACTTGGGGGGGTGGGGTCCCTCAGCCTGGCTTGTGCCCTCTTGCAGTCTGGGACCCCTCAGAGGATGACCACCTGCTGGCTTAGGCTTGCTCCCCGGGGGATTGGGCCTAAGCTGGCAATCAGACATCCTTCTGGCAGCCCGGCAGCCCTCGGGGGATGTCTGACTGCTAAGCCATCAGTCAAACATCCTTAGCACTGCCGAGGAGGCAGGAGAGGCTTCTGCCACCCCCGCTGTAGGATCAGGGTGGGGGTCCCGCTTGGGTGCCTGGCCAGCCTGGGTGAGGGGCTGATGGCTATTTGCAGCTGGTCACACCCCCTTCAGGTTGGGGGTCCCCACTGGGGTGCCTGGCCAGCCTGGATGAGGGGCTGATGGCTGTTTTCAGGCTGGCCACACCCCTTTTAGAGTGGGGGTCCCCACTGGGGTGTCTGGCCAGTCCGGGTGATGGTCTGAGGGCCATTTTCAGACTGGATGGCGACTAAAGCTCCCAGCCTCTCCTTTTTTTATTTATTTTTTATTTTTTTATTCTGGGATTCATTTACCTTCTATAATTGAAACTTTTTTGTCGTCACTGAAGTTGAGAGCTGACTCCTAATCGCTCCAGCTCTGAGCCCACAGCCTGCTAAAAGCAGGTATCTGGGGTTTGTTTAGCTTCTATAATTGAAACTTTGTTGCTTTTGGATCTCAGAGCTGGACCGTGGCAGGTGGGGAACCTTGGCTTCCTCCAGCACTGGAGCAAGCAAGCCTCCTGCTCGCTTCAGCTACGTGGCTGCCGGCCTCCATCTTGTTTGGGTTAATTTGTATATCGCACTGATTAGCCAATGGGAGGCATAGCGAAGGTATGGTCAATTACCATGTTTGTCTATTATTAGGTAGGATTGGACTGGGAAATATCCTTGAGGAGATAATCCAAAGAGCCCCAAACTAGAAAGGACTTTAGAGGTTGTCTAGTGGTCTGTCCTATTTCATAACTGAGTAAACTGAGGCCCAGGGAGAACACTGAGGGGCTCTGAATCTTATTTCTTCTATGGTCAAACAATGTGGTAACTTAATACTGAAGTTAGTGCTGATCTACAATGGGGAGTGAGTTAGGACACCTCCACTGATATGTAACTATTGATTAATTTTCAAGTATATCACAGAAGCTTAGTCATTCTTACATGAATCAAAACTAATATTTATACATTTTAATTTATAAAAAGCAAATTAAAGGGTAATTTTTTATTGTTTTCCAAACTGATGCATGACAATTTCTTTAAATAGCAGACTCACCACATGTCTGCAGAAAATGTAGTTACACAAAATCTTATAGGAATGTAATAATTCTATAAAACTTAGTCTCAGGAATGTAGGGAGTAATTTGTATTCTGTGAGGCAAACAAAAGAGACTCGTGATACAGAATTGTCACTCTCTTGCTAATAATCTTTTATATGAAAGCTACCACACTTAAAGAAATCCCAGTTCTATAGTATTTCCTTTGTCTTTTAACCTCCGCAAATGAAAAAAACCACTAAACAAGAGAGTGGAACGTGTCAAATCAGCCTTAATTTTTGGCCTCTGCTCAGGAATGATGGTACCGCTCTATAATTACAGCTAAGAACATAATCCCAACTTCAAGAGATAACATTTAGAAATAATACTCCACTGTAAGGGACTGTCTCAGCTGTAAATCCAGCTTTATCGAAGGCCACCCCACAACCATCACACAACGTGGGAGTCTGTGTCGATGAACTACAGAGATATGGCCAAAAATGGGGAATTAGAGGTTCCTTCTGTGTTGTGCCAGTCGATCTGCCACTTTTAAGTTCTTATACCTGTGGCTGCTTAGCAAAGAAAGAACAGCAAAAAAGGCTGCAGGAGGAAAATACTGGCCCTCTTTGTTTGCAAGACTGGGCTCAATCCTCTTTTAATGTGATATTTTTGCTACTCTTGTTCTGAAAGACAAAAGATCTCTTGGATCCAAATTTATCACAATTGAAATAAAAAATGTAAAAGATCAGCATAAAACATTTAACAGCAACAGTTAATAATGTATATGATAACATATTGCACTAATATATTGACAAATGTGGCAATAAAGTATTAATGTGATTATGTATCATCAAATATACCAGCCATTCATCCTCTCTTCTGCTCCAGTTTAAAAACAAAGCAAATCCTTAGACCATAAATTGGAGATAAAATCTCCAAGTGTGATTTCAATTAAGCACATCTCAGAAATTCTACCCACAAGCTCTCAAGGAGGCAGGTTTTCAGTTTGATTATGACAAAGTGCCTTTAGGAGTGGTGACAAAAGCCACAAGAAATTGAGTTCTCTATTTAAATCCAAATCTGGAAATCAGATCTGGTAGCCTTGGGCAAAGCTGAGATGTCAATCAAGTTTGTTTTTGGTGTTTTTTTCACAGCCCTCTTCTCCCTACTTAGGGCCAGATTTATCTATCAGCTTAGCTGAGCTGTGTAACTATTACATGATCAAACACTAATCTAGGTGTTGTTGTGAAGCTACTTTGAAGATATGAGTAAAATTCATAATCAGTGGACTTCAAGTAGGGAGACTGTCCCAGGGGGCCCTGTTTCCATCAATCATTTGGCCTTAAGTGCAGAACTGAAGTTTCCTGGAAAAGAATTTCTGACAGTGGTCTGCAGGTTCAGGTCATGTTTGAGAATTCCAGGCTGCCCTTCTAGACACCTGCTCTGCAGATCCAATACAGGACTCATAGTCTCATATACTAATTCCTTATAATAAATCTCTATCTCATATCCCTCGCTGCTTCTGTTTCTCTTGTTGAACTTTATGGATATACAGTGTTTCAAAGACCTATTGTTTCCTGTCCCCAAAACTTTTAATTATCAGGAAATAATTTGTTCCCAGTTACCTTGATATTTGGGCATTTATGAAATCAAACTTTGTCATGTGCAAAACCATACTTGCAAGCAGCCATAAATGGATAATGGGTCATCTAATTTATGTTATCTAATAATCTGTTTATAGGTCAGGCTAGACCTGAAATCATATTTTTAAAGAAGTTGCCAATATTCAATATTTTCTTTTTTTCCCTAGGATTTTCTTCTTAGATATGTAATTGAGGGTTGTAAAATATACAATGTCATTTGGAATTTTTTTATTTATGTATTCCTTTAGATTTTAGCCAGGATAGCAATGTACTAGTCGTCAGGCCCTAAACCTATAAAAAATTCCATATTGAGTTATATCTACATATATGACATGATATATAACTATGTAGATATAGATATATAGCAATATATATCAAAAGTCTGGTTTTACAAAGTCAGTTTTTTAAGATATATGGTTAGAATGATTTTCAGGTTTGCTATCTGTAGTAGATTGGTCATTGTTCCAAATTCTTAAATTCCTCCCTTATATAATGAAGTGTCTACATTCTTTGCCATGTAACTCTGAAGTCCCTCCCACCAGAAAGGCAGAGTATATTTTCTAAACTGTTGATGAGTAAAATAATGTGACTTACTGTGACCTATGGAACAGCAGCACATTTGACAGGAGCAGACACTAAATGGGCTTTTATTCTTTACTTTGGCCTCTGATGCTTCCACATTCCACTCTCAGAATACGCCCAAAGTAACTGTTGGTACGAGGAGAGGGGGGAGGCATATGTCAGAGTTCTATGATTACTCTGTGGCTAGAGCCAAGTCTGAATGAATTTAGCTGTGTCAGCCAAGCTCAGTTGAGATCAGCTACTCAGAATCAAGAACAAAATACTTTTATTGTAAGCCAATGAGATTTTAGTGTTATTTCTTATGTAACATTTTTTAGCAGCAATCTTGACTAACAGACTATGCCTAACCTGCTTTTCTTCTCACCATAAATTAGAAAAAATAATTTTTTGTTTTGTGTTATTATTTTTATTTGGCTGAGTTTTTAGTGAGTATTTGGTCTCTAGGACCACTTTATTTTTGTTAGAGAGAGAGTGGAAGGGAGGGGAAGAGAAAGAGAGTGAGAAACATCGATGTGAGAGAGACACATCCACATGTGTTCCCACCAAGGCTAGGAATTAAGTCTGCAACTGAGGTATATGCCCTTGATCAGAATCAAACCCTAGACCCTTTGATCTGCAGGCTGATTATATAACCATAGAGCCAAACCAGTTAGGGTAAGGACCTCTGATCTTGAAGACTTTTTTTAAGCCACTTATTCTGTGCAGAAACTGACCTAACTACGCATAGCACATAGCTCTCTTCTTTACTTGTCACCTATTACTATATTGTCCCTGTTGTTATTTGGTAGAGGGCATATTGGTTTCATAGAACAGTTTTCAGAGGACTTAAGAAACTCTGGGAATTGGTTCTGAATTACTTAACAACCTACTGTTTGACCTGGGGATTTTTTTCTATCTCTCTGAGCTTTAATATTGTCACTTAAAAGAAAACAAAACAAACAAAACCAATAGTACCAAGCAAAGTCCTAATGAATCAGCAATCGAGAACAGATAGGGTTCAAACCTACATCTGTTTGAATCTTGCGTGCATGTTTTTCCATGATAGCCACTGTCTTTTTCATTATAATACAATAATAGGCTTTCCCCCCATTTAATATGATTGAAGTCAGGAGTAAGTGGTGTAGATAGAATTTAGAGATATGAATAGGAACCCTGAAGTCACTGGACATTAGGATATTAGTAGTCTCCTTTGGCCACTTACCGTTAATATTCACTAAGAGTTATGGTACTTTCCAGGCAATTTACTCAATAATCTACCACTTTGAAGTATGTCTTGTGCCTCAAGATTAGCATCTGGGTAATTCAGATGCTATACTTGAATATACCATCATTAAAATAAAAAACGTTAATCATCAACACATCCTTAGGCTGAGCATTCCTTTCCATCAACATGTTAAAATAGACTTCTCCATGGACAATTTGATGGTTAAATTGTCTCCAAACATGAGGCACGGCATCTCTAGCTGCTCTATAAGTTTTCCCATTAACTCTCACTTAGACTAAAAGAAAGTTTTAGCATATAAAAAGTTGCAGGCTTATTACAGTAATTTTTATCTTAACTTGAAATTTTCAAGGGCTGATGGGAAGTAGATTTTCACCTCTGCAGCTATAGTATTTTTTCCTGGAAAATCTAAAACTTCAACAAGTTTCAAATCTTTATAGAACCTAGAAAGCAATAAAGCAATAAAATCTACCTACCTCCCCCAAAAGAGAGCATGAGTTATAGAAGGACCAAATCATAACAAACATTTTTTTTTCTTCTAGCAATATGTATATTTTCAAAATGGTGGCCACATTGTGGAGAAGAATCAGAGTATAGGGATAAATATCGGACTTAGGTGAGAAATATATTTATTTATTTTTGTGAAGGCTCCCTCACTTATTTTTCTATGTGATTTTGGGAAAATATTTCCTTCCCCATTCCCAATCTGAGTACAATAGCAGCTTCTCATTCTTCTTAGAAATATTACTTGGGTAACAAATAGTAATAATATTTAAGAGCCAACTAACTTTGTAAAATGCTATTATAAACATTGTTCTTAAAGAAGCTCCATGTTTTTGTTTCTGTTTCAGGAGAACTGTCACTCATGGGCACTCAGAGGTCTGCCCCAAACCTCACCCAGAGTTAGTGATGTAGGCAGAATTAATCCCTAGATACGGTGCTTCACAGTTGGTGCTTGCCACATAATTCACCCTTTTTCTCACCCAACAGACAAAATTTCTTTCTTCTGAATATGCTTTTAGGAGATTTACTTCCCTTCTGAGATCTATAGTCAAAAGAGAGCGAGAGGGAAGGTTTCAACCCAAGAGCTCCATAGCATTTGTTGATATATATTTTTTATCTATTTGTTTGCTCTTTGTCAGAATATCAAGATCATAGAGCATAATGCAATGCATACACTGGGAGGCAAGTCACCCTGCCATTAATCATCCATAATTCTGGTTATTGCTTTTGTTCTTCTGACATGGATGTTTTCCTGAAAATATATTGAACCAATAGCTTATAGCTTGAAAGATATTTGGCCAATTCTCTATTTCACTCTTGAAATGACTTGCAAATTATTGCTTTATTCCAAAGAGCCAACAAGATTCTCTCCACAAACATAGGCTTGATTTTAATAATTTGTGGGGTCTCTTCTCTATCTTGGGAAGATGAATAGGGCTTGTCAGGAGTTATAAAAAGGAAAAAAAAGCCAGGCAAGAACAACTTATTTAGCTTGGTAAATGGAGGGGATAAGAGAAACTTAATTTATACTTTAAATATGTAAACACAATATCAAAGTGAAGGAAGCACTTTTTTACCATATTCACTGAATCTGATGCAACCTTAATTCAACTTTTTATTTAATAGGACAGAAATGTCATGGAATTCTATTAGTAAAGGAAAATTATAATATAATACACTAATGTTGGAGACTTGTATATCAATTCTCATATGAGAGACATGGTCAGTCTACACTTAATAACCTTTCAGTGTTTTAACCACAAAAAACATTCAGAAATTATTTAGTTAATGTTATTTTTTATCAAATAATGAAATAGAGGTAAGGGGAAGTTAACTGATTAACCCAAAATAGTAGTAGGCAATGTTGTGACTGGTATACCCTTGCATTATCCCCCTAGGAAGCTTAACTTTGGAATTAGATATAAACTTGAATCCTTTTACCTATGGGATCTTGAGCAAGCTCGTTAACATCCCTTTAGCACAATTTTCTACATCTTTAAAATTACTATAATACTTATCTTAAAGGCAATGGAGTGTAAGGAATAATATTAACAATGTCTGACAAGTGCTGAATATAGGGTGTGGCACCTCATAAGAACTCATCACATGGTAGTTCTTAAGATATATCTTTGTTTCTCTGACTGTCCCAACCCAGTTCAGAGGATTCTTCTAGCTTCTCAATGCTTCCAGCACATGCATTCATTCTATTGTCCATCTTTTCATATTTCCAATGTCTGTGTCTTCAAGGTGGTCACTTCCAGGCAGGGACCATTTCTTTTGTTCTTTATATGATGAATAAATGTTAGGGTCCTAGAGTTGGATGCATGAACACAACAACAAAGTAATGAAAGGCTCTTTAATGAATGACTCTCAGTTTCAGATACATAGTAGTACTCCATATAAGTATTTTTGTGCATAAATCAATGAATGGAAAGTGGTATATTTGCCTCTTAGCCCATACTCTTAAATACAATTTTACATTATGTCTTTTTACCTCATAAATTTGGTACATATTAGTGGGCTATTAATTAATGTAGACTGAATGAATGAATAAATTGGTTAGTGCATGGTATCTACAGCCTCCTCTCCCTAATAGCTATCTTTAAAAACAAACAAACAAACAAAAACACTAGACAATAAATTTTCACCAACAACTTGAGGACAGCTGAAATCCCTTGACTGAAGAGGCTGGCAACCTTCTACAGGAATGGGGCTCCTTGTGCACTCCATCCACTATGTTTATAGTTATGCTCACTGTCATTGCTTGCCAGTCTTCTTCCGAGTCTTAAATGGCCCAATCTGAGAGGTGGCCACTGATTTGTGAAAGGGCGAGGACTACGCCCCCCACCTTGCCCCAGGGTAAGGGCTACGCCCTCCACCCTCACCAGGTGGGTAATTAATCACTTTAACTATGAACAATCATGCTTAAGCTACATAATCTTTACTCCCTGGAATGGAGATAAGAAACGCCCTAACCTTTGTAATAGAAATTGACAGGATTAAAATCAACTGGTATAAATACGGATGTAACAAGACAATAAACGGCAGAACTTCTCTGGAGATCCAGACCAGAACTTGGCTGGAGATCCTGGCTAGGCTGCTGATCAACTGAACGCTGTCTCCGTGTCATTCCTTCTTCGTTGACTCTGTCTACACCTTTGGGAACCCCTGGACCTGCTGGGGTTGGACCCCGGCACTTAAGCAGAAAAAAAAATCTAGAGACAAATAAATTTATCATATGAACTCAGTCTATTCCATTGCTGATGTTAGAAAACTGCAAATGGGTAATACATGAAGGTTGAGATAAAATAATTAGGCAACACTTTGTTTAAAACACTCAGCTTAATTGAGTGTTACTGTAACTATAGTTCTCAATCAGTATCTCTTAACTAAAAAAATTCAATTGGTCAAAATTCCCCTAGGGGAATATTTCTAAAAGGTTTGACAGATTTCAGAGAGCCCTGGTTTATCATCATCCATAGAACATTTCATGTTAATGAATGAATGTGTTAGAAATATCATTTAGTGCTGTTCTATTTTATTATTGATGACATTACCCCATAGAGCCACATAGGCCCTTAGCATAGGGAGTGTGTATGGACACAGAAATTGAAGCATCTTTTCCCTTTTTTTATGGTCTTTGATGTACTCTGTGTTCTTTGCTACCACAGTTTTGCCATTATGGCCAGCAGTTGATTGAAATAAGCAAATGGTCTCTCCAACGTGATGGATTGTACCATTTTTTAAACTTTTTAACTGGTTTTATTTTTATTTTTTCAGAAAAACAAAAGTTATATTACCACTGATATTTACAATGGGCAGACTAGTGATATAGTTTAAAGAAACAAGGCACAACCAGGAATATGTCCCTACTGCCAGACATGCCATTGTAAAATATGACATTAAACTTTAGAAAAAGTTCCCAATTTTCAAAGGCTTCCCAAGGAAGTGGGAGACACCCCTTGTTGAGAGGTGGCTACTCTAAGGAGGGTTAACACCTCAAGCCATTATCAACCATTAAATCCAGAGCCCAAAGCCCTGTAGGAGAGCAAGATAGAATAAATGCACTGATGCAGAGAGAATGCAGGACAGAGAGCCTGCTGAATGCTGGCTGGGCAGAGGTGTGCAATTATGCTAGGAACTGGCCAAATGATCGACATTGTCCTTGGCCTCTCAGAAGGAGGGAGTATGAGTCACGTCTTACATAGAAGCTTTAAAAATACAAAATCAACCGTTTTCTAGGTTTAGCCTTTCCAGGTTTCTAAATAAGAACCTATAGTTCATCTCCAAAGCAAAATAAGAAAAGAGTTTGATGCAGAAGGGAGGAAATCACGTAAGTGACTAAAGATGCCAGGTCTACATAGTCTGATTGAAGGGGAGCATCAAGTCAACCAAATCAAGTAAAACTGCTGTTGTTTTTTCTTAAAACAAATAGTTGATGTAAAATGTTACTCTGAATTATACAGACGATCCTCTTCATTTTTCACTTAATTTGCAGTGCCATACACTTACCAGTGTTTGTCTGATACATACACACACACACACACACACACACACACACTAGAGGCCTGGTGCACAAAAATTTGTGCACTCAGGGCGAGTCCCTCAGCCCGGCCTGTGCCCTCTTGCTG
>NW_006292687.1:5249685-5250294 GCF_000327345.1 Myotis davidii | reverse complement strand
AGCCCTCAGCCCCTCACCCAGGCTGGCCATACCAACTTCAGGATGGCAGTCCCCACTGGGGTGCCTGGCCAGCCTGGGTCAGGGGCTGATGGCAGTTTGCAGGCTGGCCACAGCCCTTTCAGGGTGGGAGGAGGGGTCCCGCTGGGGTGCTTGGCCAGGCTGGGTGAGGGGCTGATGGCTGTTTTCAGGCTGGCCATGGCCGTGGGCTAGAAGCAGGTATCTGGGATTTATTTATCTTCTATAATTGAAACTTTGTAGCCTTGAGTGGAGCCCAGGTCCTGGAAGCCAAGGCAACCCAGGTTTCCAGCCTCTCCTTGAGCGGAGGCCACCATGGCTGGAAGCAGGTACCTGTGTTTTATTTATCTTATATAATTGAAACTTTGTAACCTTCAACTGAGCTCAGGGCCAGCAGGACAGGCAGAAAGCTTGGCTTCCTCCATCGCCGGGGGTAACCAAGCCTCCTGCTTGCTCCAGCTCCGTGGCCACCGCCATCTTAGTTGGGTTAGTTTGCATATTCACTCCTGATTGGCTGGTAGGCGTGGCTTGTGGGTGTGGCTTGTGGGTGTAGCAGAGGTACAGTTAATTTGCAAGTTTCTTTTTTATTAGAAT
>NW_006292687.1:5239364-5248814 GCF_000327345.1 Myotis davidii | reverse complement strand
GAATACTTGTAGAATAAATGTATACTAGATCTGAAATCTGTACTGTCTCTAATAAGAAGAGGTTATGGTTCAATTCCCGGTCAGGGCACATGCCCAGGTTGTGGGCTTGATCCTCAGTGTGGGGAGTGTAGGAGGCAGCCAAAGAATGATTCTCTCTTCTCATTAATGTTTCCATTTCTCTCTCCCTCTCCCTTCCTCTCTGAAATTATATATATATATATACACATATATATATATAATTTCAGAGAGGAAGGGAGAGAGAAAAACATCAGTGACGAGAGAGAATCATTGATAGGCTGCCACCTGCAAGCGCCCCCCACCAAGGATTGAGCCTGCAACCTGGGCATGTGCCCTGACCAGGAATTGAATCATGACCTCCTTGTTCATAGGTCCACGTTCAATTACTGAGCCATGCTGGCTGGGCTACATTGTTTTTCTTGATCAAATTCTCTGCATAATTACTCAATCATCTAACTCCTTTTGGCCTGCACATACTGCCTCTGCACTCCACTGGGACACAATTGTCACACTACTGGTCTTTTCTGTAGGTTCTGTTCTCATGCAGAGCAAAGCAAATTTACTTCTTTATGGAAACTTTTTCAGAGACTTTTAGACCAAACCACTTTCCTGAAGCCTGTCTTAACTCAGCAAATCTACATTAAGCTTTCTATCCTGGGAGAGCCTAGGCAATGTGTTCCAGCCTGGAGAACACCCAAGGCTCCTCTCACGAACAGAACCACTGTGCTTTGGTTTTGTTGAGTGAGGTATGAAAGCTGAGGGCAGACATTGGACAAAGGAGTTCCTCACTTATAATGAAGTTGTGTGTTTTTTAGAGGAGATGGAGGATAAATTTTAAGAAAAAGTCAGGTTGTTGGAGTGATTGAATAACTCTATAAACAGAGATATTAAAATGTTTTATGAAATACTTATTGCTGCCCCACCAAACCTTATTCAGAACATCCATGTTCCCTGAATACACCACAGCCTGGGAACTATCCTATCATAGTGTTGAAGTCCAGAGTACTGGAGCTCATGCTGCAGGCCCACTAAAAGTCCCTGTTTTATTCATCTTTATAGCTCCCTTGTGCTTTGCACACTTATTTTCAAAATTATAAATATCAAGTGGATTTTGGGCAAAAAAAAATAATAATAATTACCTACTGGGCAAGCACACTATACTCTGTACATTAACTTCAGTTACATGGTGATGTTAGGGTTGTGTTTTCTGAGTTAAGTTCTACATGTGTTTTCTGGGTTAAGTACTCATTAAATATGAATTAATAAAAGGTGCCCTATTTGGCAGACCTTTGATGGTCTGCAAGAGGTTTCAACTCCTGTTTCCTTTGCTAGTACCACTGTGAAAGCCCAAATCACTCCCTGCATAATCCCAGTTGGTACCATTCTGAAAGACAATGAGGTGAGCTCCCTGGAGTTTGCACTCACAATATAATGTGCTAGCCCTGTACTTCAATGAGTGAATAACACTAATTCAGTTATTGGAAAATAATAGCCTCAACCTCCCAGTTTATTTTTATTTTTTTTGAATTTATTGAGGGTGACATTGGTTAATAAAATTATACAGGTTTCAGGTGTAGCATTCTATAATACATCATCTATACACTGCATTGTTTACTCACCATCCCTAGTCAAGTATCTTTCTATCACCATTTATCCCCACTATACCCTCTTCTACCTCATCTATCCCCCTTTCCATATGGTCTAGTTTTTTAATCTAAGGTAGCCTTGGGATTCACTTGTAGCTTTATTCATATACTAGAGGCCTGGTGCATGAAAATTCATGCACTGAAGCGGGGGGTCCTTCAGCCTGGCCTGCCCCTTCTCAGTCCGGGAGCCCTCAGGGGTGGGAGGCGACCCTGATCAGGGGGGAAAGCGATGCCCCATCACACCGGCAGCGCAAGACTCGGCAGGCACTGGTTACCTGAGCCAAGCCCCTGGTTACCTGAGCCTCGAGCGGCCCTGGGCAGCTAGGCAGCTGCCATCTGAGGCTTACCTGTGCCTCGGGCTGGCCCTGGGCAGCTGGGGGGCTGTGGATACTGGGGGAATCCGGAGGCAGGCATGCGGAGTGGCCGGGCCTGCCTGGGCATGGGCCCGGCCTTGCTGCACACCTGCCACCCCGGCGGGGCTGAGGGGACTGGGCACCACCATCTTGTGGCTGTGGGCACCGCCATCTTTGAAGGTGGGGCAGTCAATTAGCGTATTCCCTCCTGATTGGCTGTGGGAGCTGCCATCTTTGTAACAGCACGAGGGCCAATTAGCATATTCACTCTTTATTAGATATAATAGAATTTCTTGTTCCTTTTTAAAATGGTCCACCCATATATGGGATCTTAGCACAGTGGCCTCCAAAATGAAGGCACTTGTGTGCCAGTAGGTACACATGTCTGTCCAGACGGTTGCAGAAAACAGAAACTCTTTTTGTAAGCATTTTAGTTGATAAAAATAAAGATAAGCAGCTTTGCAAATATTTATTATACAAATTTCCACTTGTTTGCTCGGTCTGTCCACACAGCAGATGGTTACATGTCATGTAGTGTAGGTGATGTGTCCCGAGGGAGAAATGGAACTTCTGCAACTCAGCAGGGAGGATGGAGACCTCCTCAGTGCCTCACTACCTTTCATCATACTGTGATGAATTACAGTTTACATCTATTGGGTTATGTGGATTTAGGGGTTTACTTTTGATATTAATTAAGTTTCACAAAATAGATGAAAGGCATAAAATAATTCTAGACAATTTGCTACAGACTGAAGGCGGTATCAATGATGCACGCACAAACTTACAATCTTCATGCCTAGTGCACAGTCTTTTTCAGATATATACAGAGAGCAACAGAAAAGGGATAATCTAATATGATTTTTAAAATATGAGTCCAAATTTTAAAATTATCAATGACTGTTTAAATATAGATTTATTTATAGCATTATTGACAAAGAACCTTGCTCTAAGCATATTGTGTCCGTTGAGAGACTAACAGCTGATTATAAACATAAAAATGAAACATCTATAGCATGAAATCAAACCTTAGTAATTTTTAGCAATATTCTAACTGCTTTAAAAAATTCTTTTGAAGTAGTTACAAATAATAAATATATAAGTGAATAAATAAATACATACAAATAAATCTGCATACATTGGACCTGCATGCTTAAAATGTTTTTTTTAAATACTCTATTTTGTTTTCAAACCAATCTGAAGCTTTCTCTCCCTTATGTGTGATAAGGCATGTTTAGCAAACATTACCTGAACTACTTTTAATCCAGGTTTTCCCCTCTACACTAATGTTCCGTTATGACTTTTTAATCTTGCACATTAAGGATTTTCATTAAAGTGAACTCAGGTTAGCATATTTTAACCTGCTCTAAAATGTTAACATGAGCCACAGTAGGCTAACAGCTCAATAATCTTCCAATTGTCCCAAGCTTCAAATGGCCCATTGAGGCTCTATTTGTTCCAGTCTATTGGTTAAATATGTATTTGTGTGGATTTTTAAAACTTTTAGTTATTTACCTACAAGGCCTGAACAGCTAGCCTACTAGGTAAAGGCATTGGGAGACAGTTCAATGTTAGCCCCATTCAATTTAAATACATTTTTTCTATAATGAAAAAAATTTAAAGGCGATATATCTTATCTTTAGTTCTGTTATCATCTATGGTGTAAACATAGATTGTAGGCACATTGTCTGCATATTTAAGTCGGTATGAAAAGTACCTGTAGAAAATCATATTTGTTCCTGCTGTGGGTCAGTGACCATATCCAAGGTATAATATTTCCATAATACTTTATTTCTTTTTATTTTAATATCAAAAACATTAGATCATATTATGAAGTTATTCCAAAGCTATAGACACAAGTTTTTGAGTTTAGTATGCTTAATTACTTTTTATGTAAGTATACTGATAAAACTACAATTACCTCTTAATAAATATGAACTTTATGTATTTAATATGTTTAGCCAAGATCTTCACTTTAGATAACTATCTTCAGCCATCACTTTTCAAGCTCCACAAACTTAACAGTGCATATTCTAAAGGCATTATGTTGAAGTAATCCTGGACTATCCCCAAAAGAAAACTAGGAAGAATCAGTCACCTAAACAAAATATTCCTTCAGCACCTAAGTAAGCTGCATACCATGCTAAGAATGCTTTACTTATGCTGAGAGAATAAGAATAAATGGGTATCTAATGGGCTGGGTTTAAAGAAGTCTGATTTTATGCTCCTTCAGAAGCACAATGAATATATGTTTTATTTCATCTCCTGAAATGTAAGCTTCTTATAGACAATGAGAGTACTTTGAGCTCATCATAAACATTTTATTGGCCAAGCAAGGTCAAGGGTACTACATACCTAATGTCTACAATATAATTAAAAATTGTAAATTGTGTTAGAAAAATATTAAATAAATTGTTATACTTTACCTATACAAGAGTACCTTCAAAACAATCTGGAAGGCTAAGTTGAATTTAAAATTCTCAGACTCCTCAGAGTTCTGCCTGGAAATGAAAGTTTGGGGGTAAGTGGGCTTTGGCCTAGGGGCTCTCATCACATCTTTTGTTTCAATCCCCAGTAAGTCACACACAGTAGGGGGATCCCCCAGTCTGCATGCCTGACTTCTTAGAAACTTTTCCCTTAAATGACCCTTGGCTATCCTTCAAGTCTAGGGGTTTGTATACCCCAAATACTATCCAGCCTCTGGGAACAGACCTGAGAAAGTGACCATGCAGTACCTAGAGTAGACTCAGGACCATATAGAAAGGGACTTCCATGGTCTCCAGAATCCAGAACAGGTCTAGAGGAAAGCAGACTTCATATTGACTTGTGGTTCTAGCCTCTGGACTCCCTCGTGGTCCTTAGCACAGTCTGGCAAAGTACTACTTGATAAATATTGATTGATTAGTGATTCTTTTATTAATGTTAGATAAATTTTATAGTTTATGTACTCACCATAACCACCACTCTGGAAAATGAAGCCCATGAGATAAATATTGTATTGATTAACTGCTCTACAGTCTGTAGGGAGCGGGTATAGGGTTAAGCCTGGGACTGACCTGTTGGCAAAGCCACAAACAAGTCCCAGCTTAGAGGGCACAGCCCTCTTAGCATAATTAAGCTTGACCTTATGAAGCTCCCTAGATCTTATCTGGGTAGCTAATGGGCTGTGGGAGGTGCAGCAAGTGCTGCCAAAACAAGTGAAACTCACAAGAACATTGCAACTATGGTGACCACTACCTTTTTTACCTTCAGCTTGCTGGCTGGATGTCCTTCCCTGTGGTCTCATCCAAGCACAGGAAGATCCACCCAGCTCCAGCTATATTCTCTTTGTCTGTCTTTTCTTTAATTCTTCACCCCCTAACCCCGCCCCCGCAACCCCAGGCTCACCAAATCCTTGGCTGTGCTGGCACAGCACAACAATCATCTAATAAAGTGAATCATTCATTTTATCTTATTGTTACCTGTTAGCCTAAAGTCATGTTTTCCTTTTAGAACAGACTTGAAATTTTCATGCAGTAAATATGGAAAGTATCCCTAAATCTCACAAGTTTCAAGATGATATGTTTATATGAAGCTAGACTCTTTGGGAATCTTAGAATATTGGTATTACTGCCTGCCCACTTAGATGGCCCAAATAATTAGAAGGATTTCCATCACTTAGTATCTAATGGCTTGGCTAAAGTAGCTGTTGACATATTGATTATAATGCCACTGCTTTTACATCTCTATAAACATAAACCCTAAATGGATGTAAGTACCCTTTAAACCATGAATTTCAAATATTACTGCATTTCATACTGTTTTTCTTTTTGTAAAAAATCCCAAATCCAAAAATTTCAAACTTGATCATCTCTTATGTCTGCTTGTCTAGCAGCAGCCTTGGACATTTTGCAAAAAACATTTTTAAAGATATGATTTGCAATTTTAGACACTAGATCTTTCCTATAAGAATCAGAAACATGTTTTGAGTCTGCATCTCTATGCTCCAGGTTTTATTTAATCTTGGTCAGATCCCAGGATGAGAAAGATGTGCAAAAAACAAAACTCAAACTCCTCGACTGCAAAGTAAAAAAATAATTCAAACAGCAAAATTGTGTCGATTTGAATTTAACGTCTTTGAATCAATGGTTGCATTTTAATGTTTCATATTATAGATATGTCATGGATAAATAATTAAAACTTATTAATATCCATTTCTATGAATTCTAAACAATTAGCAACCTCATGCATTGTGAACACTAATTCTGTTTGCATTCATATTTCTAAGCCTGATACTGTGGTAGGACAAATTAATAAGCCACCAGAATAGACTGTGGAGTGCCTAAAAGCTGCAATATGGAGAACTGCACTATCACCATAAAAGAGTTAAACAGAATAGAAACTTATAAATTCAATGGAAATAAAAACTAGATATAAGAGATAAGAGAAAAAAAGCAATATTTAGTTTTTGCTATGAGTCCACTAGATTATATTAGTTTTTCACTACTGTAAGTTGTTATGCTTCTAGCTGAACCATGACATATTTCAGTTTCTCTAAGAAAGAGGGCCAGTAGAGCATCATTTAAATAAAGGCTCACATCTTGATGATGTTTTAGTACATCAATATTCTGCTTTAGTCTCATCCTGTGTTACCTATAAAAATTGTATGAATTTGAAAATACTTGCATTTTTATAATGGTTTTCATACTGTTATAATTCTTTTTTCCAAATAGTTTTTTACAACTTTTTTTGAAGTAGGAGTATGTATAAGTGCTGTGCATTTGTTATGTTTTTCTACATTAAGGAATATTAGCAACATTAATTTCACACATAATATTGTTTAAGAGTCTCCAATGATATGCAAGGTAAAATTTTCTAAAGTTGAAAAAAAAAGCAGTCACTCCCAGACCTTTTGAAAAATGTACAATTTTAGCCCTGCTGGTGTGGCTCGGTGATCCATGATCAAGAGGTCACTCTTAGATTCCCAGTCTGGGCATATGCCCTTCCCTGCTTGTGGGCCCAATCCCCAGTAGGGGGCATGCAGGAGGGGACCCATTGATGATTCCTCTCATCATTGATGTTTCTATATCTCTCTTCCTTTCCCTTCTTCTCTCTGAAATCAATAAAAACATATTAAAATGTATAATTGCTGTTGATTTTAGATTTCTCATTGGCACATGTCTATTCTCCTCTTTATGTGATTTTACATGCATCCCACTTTCTCCACCATCTTCTGCAACTTAATAATAAAGGGTTTCATACAATCCCTGACATCTGAAAGAAACATTTCTTTCTTTCTCTTCCCTATCAACTCAAGAAGCTCAAACATTTGACCACGTTCACACATTTCCCCAGGGATGCTGCAAGACACAGGGAGATGAGATGGTTTTATCTTTTGTTGCCTGCAAGTGTGGCAAATCTCTTTCTGGCAAAGAAAATGAGTGGGAAGATAAGTGAAATGTCAGAATAACTTGCTGCTTAACTCCAGTCATATGTTGAGAGAAGGGGGCAGGTAGATATACATATTCACAAGCTCTGAGTTCTACCTGAGTTTTATATAAATACTTATGTACATATATAGTTATTTCATTGTTTAATTATTGATATGCATTTTCTGCATATGGATGAAGCAACTCACATCATTTGGTTTCTCTAGGCTGTACATTTTTACTGTTTCCCAGGTCAGAGGGTTTACTTGATAAAGCTGAAAGTGGTCCTCACTTGACCTGCAATCAAGAATGACTGCCTTTTGATCTACCCACAAATAACTTGGTGATCCCTCACCTAGGTGGCCTGATATGGCTTCACAAAAGGCTAGGTCACACAACACTGTACTCCCAATTAAGGCCATTATTATAAATACCTCTGGAACTAAAAGACCTCAACTTAAAGGAAAAATCTGCTGAGTTGTTTCTTTTCTCAATGCTGGTTCCAAGAATTATTAATTTACTGTGGGCTCTAAGTAATTTGATCATTCTCTGGATACAATTTTATATATATACTGGAGGCCTGGTGCACAAAAATTTGTGCACTTGGGGGGGGGGTCCCCTCAGCCTGGCCTGTGCCCTCTCACAGTCTGGGACCCTTCAAGGAATGACCACTTGCTGGCTTAGGCCCACTCCCCAGGGGATTGGGCCTAAGCTGGCAGTCAGACATCCCTCCTCCTGCATTGAGCGTCTGCCCCCTGGTGGTCAGTGTGTGTCATAGTGACTAGTCATTCCCAGTCTTTCTGCTGTTAGGGTCAGTTTGCAAATTACGCTTTTGTAATATAGGATAGAGGCCTGGTTAATGGGTTGGGGGCTGGCTGGTTTGCCCTGAAAGGTATCCTGGATCAGGGTGGGGGTCCCGCTTGGGTGCCTGGCCAGCCTGGGTGAGGGGCTAATGGGTGTTTGCAGGCTGGTCACAACCCCTTCAGGGTGCAAGTCCTAACTGAGGTGCCTGGCCAGCCTGGGTGAGGGGCTGGTGGCTGTTTGCAGCTGGTCACACCCCCTTCATGGTGGGGGCCCCCACTGGGGTGCCTGGCCAGCCTGGGTGAGAGGCTGATGGCTGTTTGCAGACTAGACAAGCCCCCTCCCCAGTGGGGACCCTCACCCAATGGAGGTTTGGCCAGCTTGAGTGAGAGGCTGATGGCTGCTTTCAGGCATGGAGGGTCCCAACTGGGGTGCTTGGCCAGTCTGAGTGAGGGGCTGAGGGCGGTTTTCAGGCTGGCCAAGCCCCCTCGCCCCCCGGCAATGGGAGCTCCAGCCTCTCCTTTTTGTCTTCTTTTTCTTCTGGGATTTATTTACCTTCTATAATTGAAACTTTGTTGCTTTGAGTGGAGCTCAGAGCCGGCCACGGGAAGCTTGGCTTCCTCTATCATTGGGGCAACCAAGCCTCCTGCTTGCTTCAGCTCCATGGCTGCCGGCTACCATCTTGTTTGGGTTAATTTGCATATACTCGCTTTAATGGTCGGTGGGCGTTGCTTAAGGCATAGCAAAGGTACGGTCAATTTGCATGTTTGTCTTTTATTAGTGTAGACTAGAGGCCTGATGCACGGAATTTACGCAAGAGTAGGCCTTCCTTCCCCCAGTGGCTGGTACCGGCTTCCCTTCGGCACCCGCGACCCAGGCTGGCTTCCCTTGGGCCACCTGGCTTCATCCAGAATGACATCAAGAAGGATAGCCGGTCTAATTAGCATATTACCCCTTTTTTATATACTAGGGGCCCAGTGCACAAAATTCGTGCACTGGGTGGGGGGGGAGTGTCCCTCAGCCCAGCCTGCCCCCTCTCACATACTGGGAGCCCTCAGACATTGACCCCCATCACCCTCCAATCGCAGGATCGGCCCCTTGCCCATGCCTGATGCCTCTGCCAGAGGTGTCAGGCATGGGAAGGGAACCCTCATTTACACCCATCACTGGTTCTGCCCCCAGCCCAGGCCTGATGCCTCTGACCCAGGCGTCCTGGGCAGGGGGCGC
>NW_006292687.1:5231653-5237840 GCF_000327345.1 Myotis davidii | reverse complement strand
GGTCCCACTTGGCTGCCTGGCCAGCCTGGGTGAGGGGCTGATGGCTGTTTGCAGCTGGTCACACCCCCTTCAGGGTGGGGGTCCCCACTGGGATGCCTGGCCAGTCCGTGTGAGGGCCTGAAGGCCATTTTCAGGCTGGACAGCGACTGAAGCTCCCAGCCTCTCCTTTTTATTTTTTATTATGGGATTTATTTACCTTCTATAATTGAAATTTTGTTGCTGTCACTGGAGCTGAGAGCTGGTTCCTGCTCGCTTAAATTCTGAGGCCATGGCCTGCTGAAAGCAGGTATCTGGGGTTTGTTTAGCTTTGATAATTGAAACTTTGTTGCTTTTGGAGCTCAGAGCCGGCCTGCGGCAGGTGGGGAACCTTGGCTTCCTCCATCACTGGAGCAAGTAAGCCTCTTGCTCACTTCAGCTGCGTGGCTGCCGGCTGCCATCTTTGTTGGTGGTTAATTTGCATATCTCGCTGATTAATAATGGGAAGCGTAGCGAAGGTACAGTCCGTTACCCCTTTTGTCTTTTATTAGATAGGATAAATATTATATATATAATATTATATATATATGTATATATCTAGTGTTTAAATTAAGCACACAGTTCCATTTCTATGTATAAATAGACAAAGAATGAAATGCCACTTGTGGACCACAACATGGGATTTTTGTCTTATCTAAGTCCTTATTGCCCAAATGTCTCTACCCACTGATATCCAAAGGGTGTATCATTAAACACTGGGCGGTCACACTATCTGGGGAAGACAGCTCTTTTTAAAATGTAATCTTGTTACTCAGCAATTAACTTGTCAAAAATTAATATGTCAAAATATGCATATTGGCCCTAGTGGTTTGCCTCAGTGGATAGTGTGTTGGCCAGAGGACTGAGGGTCGAGGGTTCTATTTCAGTCAAGGGCATGTACCTCGATTTGCAAGCTCTGTCCTGACCCCTGGTCAGGGTGTATGCAGTTGGCCAGAGGACTGAGGGTCGAGGGTTCTATTTCTGTCAAGGGCATGTACCTCGATTTTCAAGCTCTGTCCTGACCCCTGGTCAGGGTGTGTGCAGGAGGCAACCAATCAATGTGTCTCACATAGATGTTTCTCTCTCTCTGTCTCTCCCCTTCCCTTCCACTCTCTAAAAATCAATGAAAAAAAATGTCATTGGGTAAGGATTATCAAAAAGCAACAACAATAACAAAAGAATGTTTATCTAGGCTGAGTAATAAAGGGAAGAGGGTTGAGTCTGCCTACCACGCACTGGACATATGAGAGATCCAAGATCTGCCAAACAGTGTGTACAGGGGGAATTTTGAGGTGGGCAGAAATGGTAGGAGGAAGGTAGGTAGAAGGGACAGCATTCCAGAGCAGAGGGATCCATTTGCTCTCTCCAGGGGAGTGAAGGTGAGTCACCTTCTCAGGAATTCTGACCATGGAAGAAGTGACCTCAGTTTAGGTGCCAGAACCATGGAGAGTCAGATAGTGCTGCTTTGAGAGACCTGCCCTCCCCAAGGTGGGGCCTATGGAGGAAACTATAACACAGGTGGTGACAATAAACCAGATGCAATAGGCTCATCTCACAAAGCTCATGGAGATGAGGCACTCAGTGAGTATATAACAGTTAAAGAAAGTTGGAAAAGATGTTGCACATCCCCTGGCTCTCAGTGCTCTGTTGGTGAACACATGTAACCTAGAATGGGCAAAGCTAAGACTTGAGCAATTGTGTTTTTCATATAGAAAAATGACTTGTAAGGGGGTTTGGTATGTATCTACATATATGGAACAGCAAACACAATTCCTTTCCTATTAAAGTTTACATTCTAATGGATGAGATAGGCAAACTCAACGAATAGAAGTAAACTCCTAAATTGTTAAAAGGGACCACAGACTGCAAAAAAGGAGATGGAAGATAATAGAAAATGCATTTCAGGTGGGATTGTCTGGAAAGGTTTCATTGAGAAGATAATAGGTAAATTAAGAACTAAAGAATGGTAAACAGAAGGAGAGACCTTCTGAATCCCTGAGTTGACACAGGCAGGAGTGGAAAGAGCAAGACAATGAAGGTGTGACAAGGGAGCTGGAGCATGCTGCAGTCAGAGTTGGAGAGAGATACAGGCCTACAGCTCTAAGTAAGATATTTGGAGTGACATTAAATACAAAGCCACTGCAGCTGTTAAAGGCTGTGGCAAGATAAAATTTACATTGATAAATAAATACTTTTGTGGGAACCTAGGGCAGGACAAGGAAGCAGAAGGGGTCTAGTTAGAGGTATTGTTATGCAAGGGAGATGGCTTGTTCAGGTCTAACAATGGTGGAAGCAGGACAGGATTGGCTAATAGGTTAGATTTGGCAGGTGAATAAGAAGTCACTGAGAACAACTATTGAGGCTTTTATAAAGAACCTAAAGGGAGGAGACAGAGAATAAGTGGACAGGCAAAAGAAATTTTGGGGAAATTATGAGTTTTAATTTATATATGTTTAGATAGAGAGGTAAGCTAGGCAGTTGCACATGGAATTCAGGAGGAAGAACAGTAAGATAGTCTTTTGTTTGTTTAAATCCCTTTGGATTTTCTCCTGCATGTTGGTGGCCTGGAAGGGGCAGTTGTTGCTGTCACTGGTTCTCATTCATACCATTATTCATTCATTCAATCATTTGAGAAGGTGCATTATTTAACCATTGGGCCAAGTGCTGTGAGAGTCCGGAGATGAGTATCATGCACTTAGAGGTTGGATGGAAAGAGAACATTCAGTCACCTTTCCTGGGTCCAGCTTTACTTGGGCCAGTAACTGGGCTCAGGCCATGTGCTTAACTTTATGTCCCTTATCTTTAAAAATAAGAACCCAAACACCTGAGTTCATGGAAGTTTGGGAAATGTTAATGTGATAAACTTGAGAGAACAGTGGCCAACATATGGTTGCTTTTTAATAAATCAGTTAGTGTTGTTTGTAGTACTATTTGGTTATATTAAGTTTAAAGAGCGACAAATAAACATAGTCACTAGCAAACTAGAAATTACCTAGAAATAATCAGAATGCCAAAACACTTTTAAAGAACTCAAAGGAGATTCAATGTTCAGCTTTGAAGAAAGGTTTTAGGGATATTTCATGACTGCATTAAAGTAAACTTCTGTAATAAACAAGATTTGGTGTTCTCGTTCTGAAAGAAAAAGTAAGGTACCTGGATGGTTAGCTTTAGTGGTTAGTGAATTCCATGGACTGTTCAAACCCAACCTACATAATATTAAGTGAAGGTGACACAGAGGACTAAATACTCACTTAAGGAGAAGCTGAAAAAGATAACCTGCTGGTTCCTTTACTTTAATCCTAGAGTCACTTCTATCAAGGATACTACAATATACAAAAGTATTTAAGATACAGAAGAAATGAATTGTATTAAAAGGCAGCAAGGAGTATAGAGTTTTAGAAAATTTTATTTTACATACAGCATATGTCTTTTTCCCCCTAAGAAATTCTTTCAAAAACTCAATGTGCTAAATTTGAGCCCCTTTGATAAAGTCTGGCCAATGCCGGGTATTTAGTCATATCCTAATTGTGATTTAGCTTTTAATGTTTTAGTATTGTCTCTAACTAGACTTTTATATTTAGAAAGACCTAAATTATGCCAATAATTCAGTCAGCCATGCTCTCTGAATTTAATATTTGGACATGTGACCTGACAAATGATTTCTGTCCCTTCCAGCTGCTAAGGGGAACTCTGAAAAGTGCATCATCATAATTAAATGTATAGGACATATCATGGCTTATGAATTTAATAGGAAATAACATTGACATTGAGATAACTTGGGATACATGTCCTACATTTCACATGCAGTTACAGATAGACTGCATGAATGAATCACATTGAAGTGTGTTTCCAACAGGGATACGAGCTATGAACTAAACTCCCTGTCAATTTGGTGGAAGGTTTTCCTGATTCCATGCTGCAGAAACTTGCGAGAGGACCAACTTATAATGAAGTCCCAATGCTGCCTCATGTTCTCCTTCAGGAATTCAGATCCTGGGCAGAGGCCATTATCTTCCTGAACTATCACCCACCATTCAGAACGGGAGGTTCAGGGCACATGAATAATGCCACACTCGAAGGGGAGAGTCTGCTTTCCCAAGCTCACCAATTCCCACATGCCTCCCTGTCTACCTGTTGTGGCAGTGCTGCAGCAAGCCAATTATTTCAGAAGGCTTTTGTTTTGCAGTACGGCAGGTTCGCTGACTGCTGCACATCAATTTCTGGCTGTAGGAATAATGGCCACCTGGTTGGTTTTGCCTGCAAATGTCAGCCCACAGCACAGCAATTCTAATCCACAAACTACCACTATGAAGCAGAAAGTACAAAAGCTCACGTAGGATTTGATTTGAAAGTAATTATGATTTAACCTACTAGAAGTCTTCATAATAAGAGTATTTGACCTGCTTCTATGGTACAGATAGAGGAAACACCTTGTATGGGGAGAACTCTAGCAATGGACAGACCTCAGTGGCAAAGATGCATGTGAGAGATTAATGACAGAAGAGAAAGGATCTCTGCTCAAATAACATCTATAGAAAGCATGCCCCATGGAGAAGGAGTTGGGGGGGTCTCAGGATCCTGGAGAAGAAGAAACATAGCTAGTTTGAAAATATTTTTAGTATTTTAAATGCTCCAACTTGTTTTTAGCCACTCAATATATCAGGTTTCAGTTAGGAAAATGAAAAGCAAAACAGTTATTTCAACAGTAGAATGTAAGAGAACATGTTATATATAGGGACCACCCAGGTAACACTGAAGTAGACACCCCTTAGGAAGCAGCTTCTAAGCATGACCCCAGGAAAATTGGAGAAACCAGGCAATTGGAGGAACCCCACTTCTGAGATGGAATCATTGTCCAACTCTTGCCTCAGGAGCTGCCAGGAGGGCCCCTGTGTGGCTGGGATATAGTTCTCTGAAGAATGCCAGAATCTCTGAGGAGGCACCATGGGGGTGATTCTGGAAGTGGAGATGAAATGCTTCAAGTTGAAAGCAACTGCTAATGGAAATAAACAGTGATGCCAGGCTAGAAGCATCTGTGAACAAGCCAGAGCCTCTGCCTCCTCCATCCTTGATGACCCCTCTGGTGCCACCTAGAAAGGAGGAAGATGTGTTTAGAGCTGAGAGACAGTAGCTTACTGATCTGCACGGCCAGTGTTAACTGTACTCTGAAGCTTTATATAACAAAGTTCCATTAGTAGCTTCCAACAAAGGCACTTCACTGTAGCCATGTAGAGAACAAAGCAGAGAAATTTAAAGTGACTGGTTCAAGGATTCAAAACTTGAACCCTAATCTCCTAATACCAGTCTAAAGCTCTTTCCTCTCATCCAAGCATCTTTTCAAAACCCCTTTGTTTAGTGGGTATTCATGCAGTAAGATTCAGAAAGAAATCTCACATTTTGCAATCAGATGTCAAGTTCCCAAAGTCTTCTGTTTCTTTTTTCCAGTCCTGTAGCACCTTACATCCTGCAACAGTCAGTAACAACTTGCCTTTTCCTTTGAGAATTTTTTTTGAAAAATGATGCCAAAATAGCCATCGATGTGTTTCCATACTTGTAGTTTTGGGATTGTTAAGGCAGAAGGGCTGAGAACTTCCTACCCATTTGACTTGATAAGTAGAGAAATTGGGTCTCTAACATTCTGCCCACTTACATGAATCACTTAACAAGTACACGAGGAGGAGGAGGTGGAGAGTAAATAGCCCATCAGAGGATCAATCCATAGAGGTAGTTCTCATGTCATTGTACTAAATTGTTCTTTGTTTTTAACATTTTATTTAAAAAGTCTATTAAGTTGTTTTGCTCAAAGTAGATATGTAAAGTACAGAAAAGTACAAAAAGTGTTTAAGTTATCTGATTTTTTTTTCTGATTTTTGGTAGAAAATTATATTTAAAAAGGTTAGATATATTGAAAAAATTACCAGAAAAAAAATGACACATTGAAAAATAGGCCTGTGGATCCAAAAACAAGGACTGTTGTATGTTGTTCATCTGTTTGTCCTTTCCCTTAGGTTAGTACATATTCACTAATTTTACAGTGGAGACCTTTTAAACGTATCAATAGATCAATAAATCCATAATGTTAATGGGGCTATACTTAACTCAGCCTTTATGAAAGAGTTTCCTTGGATGGTGTATTATATTGTTATAAATGCTGCTACTGAAGAGATTTATA
>NW_006292687.1:5203419-5231481 GCF_000327345.1 Myotis davidii | reverse complement strand
CTTTTTAATGTGTCTTGGGCCATGAGCTTCTCAGAGAAGGTTTTCATCCCATCTACCTTCTAGCCCCCATTGTGCCAGCTGACCAGGTAGTAGGCATCAGGTATATTCTGAATGCTTTTTCTCTTGAATTACCAGTGTGCATATCCATGATATGAGCAATTCCTACTTTGGGCAGTGTATAGGTTCCAGAGCATTATTTATCAGAATGATGTGGGAATCTTGATTGCTGAATACTGTCATTTCTCCATACTTAAATAAAGAAACTAAGATCTGATTGGTTAAGGGACTATCTCATAGTAAGAGGAGGCAAATGAATAAATAGATACTAGAGTCTCTAAAAATAAGTCAAAGGTCTTTTGGTTAAAATTTTTAAGATATGTTTCTCTATTCTTTATTCTAGGAGAATGTGAATGTATGAGGTGTGGGGGGGGGGAGAATGAAATAAAGCTGTCATTTTTCTCCAAGCATGGTACATATTTCTGTCATCAGGATATTTTAGATTTTTTGGGTGTGTGTGTGTGTGTGTGTGTGTGTGTGTGTGTGTGTGTTTAAAATTCAGATACCCAAATCCCCACTGAAACCTAATAAATCAGAACTCTTGGTGTAGGGTCTAAGAACCAACATTCTATTGCAAAATTTAATTATATAGAAAACTCAGCAATTGAGACAAACTATCATGGTGGTTATATTTTGTTTATTTATGAGTCCAAAGAGCGAAAGAACTTTCTCCTTTGCAGCTCTCTCTTAGCACAATCTTTCTGAATTTTTAGTTTCTTAATATTCCATCTCCTTCATCATTTGCAAGTATCACTTTCTTGAAGTGGCTATAAAATAGGTATGAAACCTCCCTTAAACATCCGTCAATACATTTAACTGTAGCTATCAGCCCCTGGGGTATGTTTAAAGGTGAGAGGTTGGGGAGGGAAACCAAAGGTGTCAGACTATTATATTTTGACAACATCATTGACAGGCAAAGGGCATTTCATTTCAGAGTCCATATTCATTTTTAATAGAAACTGTTCTCTAATTTCTCTTATACATATGTTCAAAGGCAGTTTGGAACTAAACTAGCAATGTTCCTGGAAATAGAGTTTCTGAGATGTGGGTAATCCCATTTTTGAGAACAAGTTAAGAAATAACTCTCTGCTACCGTCACTATGCCCGGAGTGCCCTGTTTGAGCAGAAGCAGCTTGGGGGTACATGAGGTAGAGCACATGGAGAATAAAGAGAGTTCAGAGTAGCCTACTGTAATGCAAAGGAAAGACAACACAGAGAGAGAAAGATCAAGACTATAATGGGGCTTTGGGCATTCTGAATATCTCAGTGTAGGGCAATTAATCTGTAGCACCAACCTTCTAACATAAATGTATTTGTAATACCTCCAATGTTGGGCTGAAACCATATATGAATCCTATGAATTTGTATATGTATACACACATACGTGCATGTACAAGGTGGGGCATAAATAGGTTTACAGTCGTTTGTATGGAAAATAATACAATAATTAATAAATAAAAATACAAGAATAAACTCTGTGCTTTGAATACCCACAACTGTAAACCTACTTTTCCCCCACCCTGTATAGGTATAATTTCAGAATTTTAAACTTATAAAGTGAGGATAAATGGTGATGGAAGAAGACTTAAGTTGTGGTGATGAACACACAGTACAATATACAGAAGATATCCTATATAATATGCTAAGTGTCTGGTTGTTCATTCAACCATTCAAAGTATAATATGCTAATGATATGCTAAGGCCGCTCAACCGCTAGCTATGACATGCACTGACCACCAGTCAACCTGTCGACCAGTCACTATGATGTGCACTGACCACCATGGGGCAGACGCACCAACCAGTAGGTTAGCTTGCTGTTGGGGCCCGGCCAATCAGGACTGAATGAGATGGGCCACACATGCCCTGGAGTCCTCCCAAGGTCCCTCCACAGCTAGCCAAACTCCTGAGTCCCTCCCCAGACCAATTGTGCACCAGTGGAGTCCCTTAGGCTGGCCTGCACCCTCTCACAATCTGGGACGCCTCGGGAGATATCAGAGAGCTGGTTTCAGCCCAACCACGCAGGCCAGGCTGTGGGACTCCACTGGTGCACAAACTTGTGCACTGGGCCTCTAGTATTAGAGAATTGTACACCTGAAACCTAGGTAATTTAATTTTATTAACCAATGTCACCCTGATAAATTCAATAAAAATAAATACACATGCACAAAGAACTATTCACTGGGTGCCTTTAGAAAGCCACAAATATACAATTATTTCCTTCATGTTTAGTTCATTCTCTTTCATTTATTTCCCCTTTCCTGTTTTGTTTCTGAGTGTATGACATGCTGTATGGACTAAAGCAGGTTGTATTGGACTAAATAACTCATTCTGGTTCCAATCATGTGTACAATGCTTATTATTTGGGAGGGTTCCACCCACTAACAACTCTGGCTTCAGAATCCATTGTTTTCAGAGCTCTTCTGACATCACTCAGGCGTGCTGATTGTACACAAACAAATATGCCTGGGCTTGATAAGGCTAAATTGCATATAAGCTCAAGTTTTTCTTTGCTATTATGTTTAACAAAAATAACCATGTTATTTTCAGATCCAGTCAGACCACAAGAAAAGCTACCAGCTCTTGCCAAATAAAAAACGACATATTGGTAAAAACAGAGGGTAAACAGACAAAACTTATTTTCCTTCTTAGAACAAATGAAGTGAAAGGTCCAATTGGAAGGCTGAAGGCATTATTTGATGGACGGGGCTGGGGCTGAAGCCAGCTTCCCCAAAGCCTCGATCCCCTCCAGTCAGAAAGCAGCACAATGCTGACTGTATTAGTCAGGCCTCTCCAGAGAAACATAACCAATGGGAAACACACACACACACACACACACACACACATTCATATACATATGCACATGCACATGTATATGAATATGCATGCACACACATACCAGGAGAGAGAGATTTATTATAAGGAAATGGCTCATATGATTAGGGAGGCTGACAAGACCTCAAGATTAGCAGACACCAAGCTGAAGATCCAGGAGAGCCCATGGTATAGTTCTAGTTCAAGCCTAAAGGCCTGATAACCAGGAGAGCCAGTGATGGAAGTTCCAGTCCAAAAGCTAGGAGGCTTTAGACCCAAAAAGAGCCAATGTTTCAGTCCAAGTTCAAATGCCAGGAAAGACTAATAACCCAATTCAGCAGTCAAGCAGGAAAACTTTCCTCTTAGCCTTTTTGTTCTATTTTGGGTCTTCAGCTTATTAGATGAGATCCACATACATTAAGGAGGAAAATCTGCTTTATTCAATCTGCTGGTTCAAATGCTCATCTCATCCAAAAACAGCCTCACAGACACACCCAGAATAATGATTGGCCCCATGTTTGGGCTCCTCATGGCCCCGTAAAGTTAATACATAAATTTAACGACCACACCCACCTTGAAATCCAAGTCTCCACCAGATTGGGGCTTGAAGGTCATGCAGTCTGAACTTCCACTCAGGACAGGCATCCATTCCTCTGCCTCCTTGAATGAGCGCCATCCAGATTCTACATGTGCATCTCAAATTATACCCTCCCAGGTGTCCCACTTGTTGCTGGAAATTTAGACTAAAATACTTATTAGTGTCTGATCTAGGCACTTTCATGTTTCTACACCTTTGATCATGTTCTTCCTCAGCTTGGGATGTGTCTCTACGCAGTTCTTTTCCTTTGAGTCTTCTTGAATGTTGACAGGCAAATACCAAAGCCTTTGCCTTCAGGAAATTCACTCTGGCAACAACGGGCTAACAATCACACTACAGGGATCAAGCTATTAAATGTTCAAATATGTGCAAATAGTGAATGAAGGAGGGCAGGAGTCCTAGCAATCCGTTTCTATGCCTAGTTCTTGCTATAGGCAGAGTGACTAGAACTAATCAGTTATACTATGAACCAACATCCTCTGTGTAGCATGTATGTATAGACACTGTACAGAAACATGAATTCTGAACTTGAGGTTTTACAGGGTAGTTGGAGAGACAGAGAAAGGCCATGTTACAAATGCAGTGGAGGGTACTGAGCAGTATATGGGAAGCAGTCAGTGGGTGGCCAGGCGGCAGGAGCTCAGAGGAGGAAGCAATCAGTGGAAAGATTTGGTTGAGATGGGCTCGGTGTTTAGATCCTTAAAGGGTGAGGATTGCTTATCTTCCCTAAGGAGACAGTAGGAGTTCCTACAAAGGGGACAGGATCTGTGCAAGGGACAAAGATGGGGATGAACAGTTAGATTCAGGAATTCTTGGAAAGTCACACTCACAGGGATGCAGGCTACGGAGCTTCTGAAGGTAAGTTACTCACAATTAGTAAATGCCTTAGGCCCAGACACAATCAGGCTCTTTAAGATTAGGAGTAAGCCCAGAAGAAGTTTACTGCTCTGGGGATTTAAGGTATGCATTTACTCAGACTGTGGGAGCCGTTCAGACAGGTATGAAACTTGCCTTGACGCAGCTGTCCTCCTCATGGGCTGCATCGGATCCCTGTGGTCATCTCTTGGGATGAACAAATTTCAGTCTCTCTCTCCACATCAGTTTTCACACCTCAGCTGCCCAGAAGGGGGGCAATTAATGTTGCTGTTGACAGTTATTCCAGTTTGGGTCGAGGCCCCTGGGTTTGGAAAATCTCATCGGAATACCTAAGAGTTGTATCTGGATTTGCAGTAAAGGGCTGCTTTAAAATAATAATAAGATAAAACAAATGGCTGCTAAGTGAGAGTGTCTTATAAAATCTTTAGGAGTAGAAAAATTCTACCTCTCTTTATTCTTTAATTTATTTTAGGTCATCATTAGATGTAAAACATGTGCCCAGGCATGTGCTAGATGCTGTAGTGTGGATTTAATTAAAAAGAGAAGATATAGAGCCTGATCCAGGGAATTCGAAGCCCAGTGTAAAGAATATGTGACTGATTATAGTGCAGTGACTCAAACAGGGTAGTTGCTCTAAAAACCTTTGTTGAATAAATCATCAGAATAAAAAGAAGCAAGAGCAGATAAAACTATTTCGAAGAAAGATCCACAACAATTTATTTAATATCAAAACGTTAGCATTCCTTCCCACCCTCTGTCATATCTTTCCTGGTCTTGGTGCTCTTTTATTATATGAACATTTAAAAGAGCAAAATGTTGCACACATCCTTTCCTTTTCCCATTGCAGCACCGCCATGCATGCAGTTTTCGCTATGAGAAACAGTTAAGTACAATTAGTGTGTACCTCACGTCTAGTTATCACTCAGCCGAGCTGGCTGTTAAAGCTTTACATTTTCACGTAACTCTCCTGTTCATATCTCCTTTTTTAATTATTTCTACAGGTTTTAATTTGTAAACTGTCATGTGAGATCCAGGGTTGGTTGCATTTTGCCAGAGTAACTGATATGATTGCAGAAGCAAATTACTGCTTTACCTAAAGCTTTTTTTCATATATATATATTACATGTTTTTAATGCTGGGGGGGAACTCTCTAGAAAAAGCTTCTAAGCAAACACAATAATTCTGGTCTCCTGAAAATCGATAGATTCAATTAAATGCTCACAATCTGGTTAGCTTTCAATAAATACTATTCAAAACCCTAAGTTTCACTGATACACGCAGGACACAAGGTAATGAAGCTTGTATCATTGTCGCTGTCAAGATTTTCATCCAGTAACACACAGCTTCCAAACTCTTATCTAGAGCTCAGAAAGCAATATGGCTTACATTGTAGGTCTCTTGAAATAATATCATCATTATTTTAACTTGATACTCCTTAAGTAAAACCTTTTCATTCATGTCCCACCCAATGGAGAAGGGGTGGGACTGAAATTTGTTTTTTGTTTTTTTAAATCCCTTTTCTTCATAGAGAGATTAAAAACTGTGACAGTCTTGGAAGGCATCCTTAAGAGCATAAAGGAATAAAGTATTTTAAGAAATGTTAATGGCTAATAGGCTCTGAAAACCCAAAACAGTCACAGACACATATATAGCTAAAAAATACTTTTAGCAGTAATTATGAATATAGATTTAACCAAAACACAACACACATATAAGTTTATATATGTATATGCATATCTATGTTTTGTATGTACATGTGCATTTTATCTAGGCGTGTATATATATGTTTGCTAGTTACAAATGACTTTTAGCTGATCAATATCCTATGCAGTAAATGATACTAATGATCTCTATGTCAGAAAGATTAAGGTCCAGCTATCATAAGTACTTGAAAGTAATAGAATTGAATCAAACTGCCCACAGATCTGACTTCATTAATTCACAATGTCTTGCCCTCTAACGAGAGTAAATTGATGTTTTCGTTCTAGTGCATTTAATCAAACACTGGAGGAGCAAGAAGGAGGAGAGGCTGGAGGAGAAAGGAAGCAGGCAACTTTTACTTAATATTTTAAGTGAGAAGTCGCAGCTGTCAATTCTCATTGACATTTCCTCATACTCTGTTTAATTAATGCCTTTATTGCTATAAACCGAGTCTGTTTCTGCTTGCTAAGTAAATCCTTGGAGAGAAAGCCATTTAGTCTGAAATTTTGCCTCCTTAAGAAGATGTTAACCAGCAACTTTAGCGAAGTCTCTTTTCTGATCAGGATCTGGTAAGCATTTGAGTACGTAAATGCCTATGCTGGGTAAGGTATCATGAAAGACCTTGAATTTCACATCATGGAGTTGGCATCAAAGAGGAGCTATAAAAAGTTCCAAATAGGGCAGTTGATCAATTTCATCCTTATTTTGACAAAATACCTCTGGCCCAACATGGTGAGAAGAAGGGCTGGAGGAGTGCCTAGCAGCAGAAGTAACTTTTGATTGTTCCAGTATAGCAGTGATGAAATAAGGAGTCCCAGCACAGGGTATTAAGAATGATGGTGAGGAACCATTCAGTATAGATTTAAGATAAATAGCCAACAAGGTTGTGCCCCAGTGTGTACTGGGTGTGAGGTCTGAAAACAATTGGTGATGTTTCTGAGTATTCTACCTTGAGATTACTACATAGATATCAATGCCTTAGTCATATGAGAAATGAGGAAGGAGACCCTGCACAAGCTTATAAGGAAGACCACTAACCCTAGCAAGATCGAAGTGTAACCCTGGAGGCAAGTTCAAGTACAGATTTCAAACATTTCGTACTTATGATTTGCTAGGGAAGGCATTATGTAATTGCTCATAAAGCAACAGTGACCAGAAAATGTAGGCATTTAATTAGGTACTAATTTGGATGATAAAAGCTAAAAGAATTGGAAAAATTTGTTGGAGGGGTACCAGATTAGAAGAAGCTTTACTCAAGAGCTAAGATTTGTGTTAGTTCTCAGTGTTCTTAGAAGTGGAGTAAAGGCATTTGGGCGGGGGGAGAGGAGAAAGCAGAACTTTAGAACCAGGCATGCCTGAGCATGAAATCTGGCCATTGCCCTCTGGGTGCTGGTGTTCTGGTGCCTGTTTTTAACAGCAGCTTTCCAAATGGAAGTGGGACAGTGGGGCATAGACCACCCACGCCAGATGGAAGAAAAGGTAGATTGGTCCTTTCAACAGATTGGTAAATCCATGACAAGCAAGAGAAGATACAGGCATGAAATTGTAAAATCATTACACACATGTTTTGATATGTAGAATGTATTTATAGCCCTAACAGGTTTGGTTCCGTGGAAGAGCGCCGGCCTGCGGACTGAAGGGTCCTGGGTTCAATTCTGGTCAAGGGCATGTACCCTGGTTGTGGACACATCCCCAATAGGGGGTGTGCAGGAGGCAGATGATCGATGTTTCTTTCTCATTGATGTTTCTAACTCTCTACCCCTCTCCCTTCCTCTCTGTAAAAAATCCATAAAATATATATTTAAAAAATGTATTTATATAGAAATATTTTTAAAAGTATCCCAGTGAGGATGATGAAATAGATGGTCTCTGGGGAAGCAAGGACCAACACTAATAGATTACCATATCGTTTAGTATTTAATGGAATGGGTTGATGTTAATGAACTAGCACAGATTCACATTATCTCAGAAATATTCTCAAATGGCTGCTATGTCCACTATGGCTCAAATCATATTCTATGACCAGAATTCAGTAAATGCCTGTTGAACAAAATTTTACTAGTTAAGCCCGGCCAGTGTGGTTCAGTGATTGAGCATCAGCCTATGAACCAGGAGGTAGCCTTTCAATGATTCCAGTCAGGATACATGCCCAGGTTGAAGGCACAGTCCCCAGTAGGGGCCATGCAGTATGTAGCCAAGCAATGATTCTCATCATTGATGTTTCTATCTCTCCCTCTCCCTTCCTCTATGAAATCAATAAATGATATTATTTTAAAAGAAAATGAATCCCTCTCAAAAATTTTTATTAGCTAAAAAGAAAATACCTACAAAAATAGAAAGATGGTGAAATAGAAATATACTAAAAAACAATTTAATTTTCACATTAATCCATGGAGCTACTTTTGCAGAGTGCTAAATTTTGAAATTTTACTAAAATGTTCAGGGGACTTTTTTTTTTTATTCAATCCATGTCTCTCTGATTATATCAACAGTACTAGCAATGTTTCAAAAAAGTACATTTTGTGAGTTTCCAATGACTTACTTGCTCACTCATCTCATTACCTGGCAGGCCGTTTGTCTTTCTTTTTTTCTTCCATCTAACAAATGTTAAACCTCCAGGGTTTTCTATACATATCATCCTGAAATTGTTTGTTTCTGTTTGTATGTGGGTGTGTGTTTCTCTAAAATATAGCCAGAACCCATTAGAATATGCTGTCAAAATCAGTGGTAGGATTTTGTGTCATTTCCCTTTCGACTTGAAAAATAGCATTTTGAAAAAAATATTTTTCATACAAGACATTTTTCTCCCTATTCACTTTGATAGCACCACCTGCTTCAGGAAATATATATTTTCAAATGAACTAATCTGTTTTCACTATGTGTCCTTTTTGGCAAAATATCTACAGAATTTGCTTTCATAAAGATAAATTTTATTGCTTTGCTTCTGTCTTTTTCCTCTCTCTCTCTCTCTCTCTCTCTCTCTCTCTCTCTCTCTCTCTCTCTCTGGAAAATGAATACTGTTTTCTTCCCTGTGGGGAAATGAAATTCTAGAAACAATGAAAACCAATGACTAAAACCCTGATTGTGGACAAATTTACTTTATCTCTCTGTTTTTCATTTTTCTCATTTGTAAAATTATAATTATGGAACTAAATGGCCCTCAAGTTTTATTTGCTAAAGGTTCTTGTCCATGATACCCAGAATTCAGGTAGATGTAGTGTGGGCTTCCTGATGTTTTAATACTTATATAGTCAGGTATCAAGTGGTTTGGGGAATTAACTAGTGATACTCTTGAACTTCATCATCATTTTCTTATGGGGAAAGGAAGAAGTTGTAATCATCTTTGGGATTACATGCATCCTAATCAAGGGCAAGGGACCAAAAAAAGGGTAGGACTAAAGTAGACTCTCTTTCTTATAGATTACTCAAAGGGGTTAGTCATCAACAAAGTCCTCTTTGATGGGATTTGCAGGTATGTTCTCTGTGAGCTTGCTCCCCAGCCGGGGTTCCCAGAACTGAAAGTTTTGCCCAGAGATTTCCTTGTCAAAGTGACAGGATGTCAAAATGAAAAAAAAAGACCTGAATCTCAATGTGGACCTTACATCTCCAAGTGCACCTTACATCTCCAAGCATTAAGTGCTTTAAATTTTGTATTTAAGGAATACGTTTCCACTTACTTGGTTGAGATTTGGAAAAATCAATTATCTATGAAACCAATCTATTATATAAAAGCCTGTGGTTGTCACACCATCACGTCTTAATGACTGATCAGCAGGAGGCTGTGTTAGTGGGTTTGGCGGGGCTGCATGTGTGGCAAGGCGCATGCGGGTGGGCTAGGACTTGACTCTGGAGGACTTGACCAGAGGCAGCAGTGGTGGCAGCGGGGGCCGCAGGACTCTTCCTGGGTCCCGCCAAGCCATGGGACTGGGGTCCTGGGTCTCACATGATTTCGCGAGTTAGGCCCTGGCATGTATGTGTTCTAATGCATTATTTTTGACAAAGATAACTGCAATAGATGCCTTCTGTGGGTATATAACAGAAATTGTAAGATCCAGACTGATCTAGACTCAGCACATCATATTAGACTCGGTGAGTCCATTTTCAAAATCATGTCTTGTTGCAGAGCTCAGCATCTTATAGGCATTTGAAATATTGTAATTATGGTATCCCAACCAATGCTTTGAAAATATTATAAGTGCCCATTTGGGAATCTACTGTACATCATGCATGTGTTTTGCATTGTCGTGACAGGGTCAGTGTCACCTCTGATAGTGTTCCAGTTTCCTGGGGAGAGTGGTGGAGAGAAAAGGGGGGAGGGGAAGAGAGGAGAGGAAAAATGTTCATTGAGCATTTATTATATGCTAAGCCTATTATATGCACTGACACTTAAAAATGTCACTACCTCAGGAAGTAGGTGTTATTATTAACCCCACTTTAGGAGCAAAGAATGATAAAGGCTAAATTACTTGGTCAAGGTCACACAGATACTAAATGTCAGGCCCAGTGCTCAAATGCATGTAGCTTGACTGTAAAATCTAGGGTATTAACCACTTCTCTAACCAGCTTCTCTTTCCTCTATTTCCTAAGCCAAATTCAGTACAAGGGAGAGTGACTTCTAATCAGGATTTTAAAGCTGATTTCAACATGGGTACCATTAATCCCTTCATTGGACAACTTCATGCCCACTGGCTCACTCAATGGTCTTGGCAGCCGGTGAAGTAGGACCCCAGCTGTGGTATAAGGCGACTGTTCAATGGTGGGGCTCTGTCTGAAACATGATAATTGGTGTATTTAAGAGTACACTAGAGCAGGCATTCGAAGGCCTGGGCTGCAATTGCCGTACTGAGATGCTTTCATGAGGCTAGGAAAGTCACTGAACCTCTCTCTCTCTAAGGTTTAGCCTTCTTAGGTATTTATGGAATTTGGATAATAATATCAGTCCTATTGTTGTTTTTAAATAAGATACTGCCAAGAAATCACAAAGAATGTGCAAAATCAAAGATAGCAATAACTTAGTTATGATCCCTATTTGACCAACAGGATAACGTGTGACTAGAGAAATAACTGACATACAGAGTAACATAGCTAAATAAAACTATATTTTTAGTCCAGTGTTTTGCTACCACATCACACTACTTCCCGAGTCCTCTTTTATTTATGTGGTTTTAAATAAGAAATTTCACAAAATCTATGTCCTGATCCACTATTACCAGTCCACATTCTTCTCAAAATAGTTAATATGTATTAGGAGACATAATGCAGTGTGCCTATCCAAAACAATGTGATTTAAATTCCTGTGTGTGGAAAGCCCATGGCACTGCTGACCAGAGCTGTGCCTGAACCATGTCTTGCTGTTCACCCCCACCCCCTCTTTGTTTAGCTTGGACTTAGATTAGTTCTGTTCTGAGATGAAGAAGCCATTGCTACTTGCTGTTCTTGAGTGTTTCTCTAAGTGGGATTTCCCAAGAGCTTTCTCTGGCAGCAGAGCAGTGCAGAGGGCTGGTTTTCGAAGTGACTGCCACCTGGGAGAACCACAGCCTCTGGGGAAAGGTCTCACCACAGGCTATTATTAGATCTGAGCTCTGAGTTTGCAAAGGAAAGGGGGACTCCACTTGAACATGCTGCATATTGTAGGTGTCCGGTCCCAGTGACTGGGAGGACTCACATACGCCTCCTCGGGTGGCATTTGTCCTCCTCTGTTCACTGGGAAGGTGTGCAGTCACGCTCTTCTCTGTGCTGTGCTTGAGAAAAAAACCGTGTCAGAGAGGCAGTTGCTAGGATGCCACAGACAGATAGGAGCAGGAGAGCCTGGGGTGAATTTACTGAGGTGAGGCAGAAGAGCTGGGAGGAGGAAAGAGCACTGAAAGCAGCCAGGACATCTGGGTTCTTGTTCCAGGGCCATGGCCAAATGATTAATTCCCTGGATCTATTGATTCATTTGGAAAACAAACAAGGATTACAGAATTCAGTTTTTCTCTAGGGCTAAAATAATAAATGCAAAGATCAGACTCTTTATACCTACATCCAGATGTGCAGTAGGATGTATTGTATCATTAGTACCTACCAGTAGTGCCATGGGGGCCTCCTGATACAATACTTACTAGCCTGATGTGTTTCTTTATCTTATCATTTAGGTCATTTTAATGACTCCAAAAATTCATTCCAAAATTTAGGATTATAAGACTCTGTAGTTCATAATTGATCAATTATGCCTATGTTGCATTTCTAGAGAGACTGCTTTTTCTCCCTCCAAATCCCACACTTTGTAACACTTGGATCCCCTGGGTTTCTTCAATTGCAGGCTCAAACCCATATCCCTGAACTTCCAATGTCACTGTGAAGACCTCCATCTTTTTTTTTTCATTAATGCCATCTTTTGTATCGATTTAACTTATGTCAACAAATTGCAGTAAGTGCTTCCTAAAGGTCTAAAAATGTTAATTTCCACAAATACAACAGTAATAATAATAAACATAATAATCAACATTTTAAAAACATTCCGAGACTATTAAACATTTTTTTGAATCTTGCCTCTGATACCTATTAGCTCTGTGACCTTAAATAAGTTGCCTAACATCTCTGGACTCCAATTTCCTTTTTTGTAAAATAGTGATCATGAAAGTACCCAATTCATCAGGGATTTTTAGAGTACACACTTGCAAACACGCACTCACAGGTGCACCTCCCACCCCCCAATCACTGCACTTCTGGCTTCTCCCTCTCTCTCTCTTTCTAATCATCTCTACTCCAGTGGGCACATGCATTTTCCCAGACACATTTGAGAGATAGAAAACTGTAATTATAAAGGCAAAGTGTAGAGTAAGCCAAAGCTACATCGTCATCACTAATAACATAGTTGACAGCTAACTTCTATACACAGACTTGGCCAGAAAAGGTAAGGTAATATTCCCTAAGTAATATTAAGGGAAAAAATGTTGGGAGAAAGTGGAAAACAAATAAATCACTAATCAAAATTGTCATTGGCTAATTTTTTAAAAACCAATAGTCAGAGACATATCCATGCACCAATATCCAAGGAAATAAGATAGGTCAACCCAGGACATTGCTCAGACAGACTAGAAAATGATCATTCACAGATTGACTAAGCTAGAAGGAGCTGCTCAGGAGTCACCTGGTTCAATGCCCAGCCATCATGAGGGAATCGACTTGGAATGATTCATGATGATGACTATGATGATGATGATTCTTAGCCAGGTTACTCATTTTCATTGATTGTTGACTTAAAAAAGACCACTAGAAAATCCTACTGATGAAGCAAATGTACTAGTAAGTTTATTAGACTTGCTAACAGTAAGGCAAATGCCACCTGGACAGAGTTTACAGGCCAGCAGTAGATGCTCTTAAACTGTACTCTTTCAAATAACCCAGAGTTCTTTCTGAAAAAAAAAAAAAAAAAAGACTTGAATTTGAACCTTTCAGGGAAGGAAAGAATTTGTAATTCTAAAATAAGAAGATGTAATTTCAAGTACCTTAATGTCTAAGTGCTATATATTCACCAAATGATTAGGAGGGGAAAGATAATCACCATTTGGGTAATTCTCCAAAGAACCATCCCAGATCTATGCTTAATAGTGTAGGAGAGTTACATTTCTTTTAAAAAGGTATAGAAAAGCTCTAGGTGGGCCTTTCAGATTCTCCCTCACTGGAGGCTAAACCTTCTTTGTCTCAGCTTCTTCATCTTGTCTAGACCCTAGAACACCCTGCAAACCCTGGGAACTCGGGACTATGAATCCACATTTCCAGCTCAGAGTATGAAGAAGGCTCATCATCCCAGACTTCACATAGCCACAGGCTCCGTTCTCCAATTGACAGGCTCACTGGGGCATCCAATCCATAGATAGCTTGGGTGGGTTGTGGAAGGAGGAACACTAGAAGGTGGATGTCAGACTCCAGACCACAGAGCCCATGAAGCGCCCAAAGTCCCCTATCTGCCCATGTGCTTTTAATGGAAAGTATAGGTAGATCTATATATTTAGCATCACCTTTTCTTCTTTAACGTTGCTACACTAAAATTGGAAGTATGTTCTGAACCCAGGATGATATTCAATACTGAGCAGTGTGAGATATAAATATACAACATGATCATTATTTTAAAGATGCAGATCAGTCTAGTTGTATTCATATGAGTGCTGTCCTTCAGAGTAGTCACATTGAGAAGCCACATACTTAATTCCGAAGATGTTGTCATCCTCAAGATATGGAAAATGGATTCCAGACCATGTTATGATCTACAAAGGAAAGTGCTACCCTATTTCACTTTACATCAGAGTTACTCCCTCCTCAAAAACAATATAGAACAAAACCATCTGCCCGGCCAGTGTGACTCAGTGGTTGAGCATTGACTTATGAACCAGGAGGTCACAGCTCCATTCCCGGTCTGGGCACATACCTGGATTGCTGGCTTGATCCTCAGTGTGGGGCATACAGGAGGCAGCCAATCAATGATTCTTTCTCATCATTGGTGTTTCCATCTCCTCTCCCCCTCTACCTTCCTCTCTGAAATCAATAAAAATATATTAAAAAACAAAACAATCTTACCTAAGTTCTTTAAATTTCTCTTTAAATATGATTTGATGTTTGAGTCTTTCTCAAAAATAAATCCATCCCAAGGATAAAGATTTAGTAGTATAGAGGATATCAGAGCAAACATGACACATTTTTTTCTAAAGTAAAGCTCTCTAAATGTTTTACACAGGAACAGCATTTTTGGAAATTGCATATAAATTTCCACAGTGATTTTGTTGAGATTTTCTTTGGCTTATGTGTAAGTGCTAGTAGAAGAGTTAGACATAAGTCTCACCTCCTACTAAAATAAAATAGTTTGGTAACAACTAGAATATGAGTTTTTCTATGAGGAGGATTATAGATGATTTGTCTCTAATAATATCTACTATGGTTTATTTCATGAATAGCAAGTTATTAGGTATTTCTCCATAGTTGATAATGCAGTTCCTCTAAAATAGTGGGTTGTCATTCCTGGCCACACATTATTGGAGTGATCCAGATTCTGATTTAATGGGTCTTGGGTGGGACACAGGCATCAGTAATTTTTAAGAATTTCCCAATGTTAATATGCAGCTAGGGTTGGGAATCACTGCTGTGACTAGAAGTTTAATTTTCAGTTTCCTGGTTTCTCAAATGACCCCTTCCCAAACCTCTCAAGGACTTTTACAAACCTAGAGGCCAACATTATAACAACCATTTATCATTACTTTAAACGCAAGACTATAGAAAGATAGAGTCTTATTGGATTTCTTAACAATTCTCAAAACAGATATTCAATAATGACTTTTAAGATGTTGAAACATGGCAGATAAACTAGGGCAAAAGAACAGAGAAAGTTATATCAATTGAATGAGAGAGAAAAGATGGTAACAAAATGCAATATAAAAAGCACAACTTTAGATGCTCTAGATAAAATTATATATCCATTACTTATATGTATTAGTTATAAAAATACTTTTGTTCATTTATTTTATTCTTTAGATCCCACATATAAGTAAAATCATATGATAATTGTCATTCTCTGACTATCTTATTTCACTTAGCATGAGACCCTCTAGATCCATCCATGCTGTTGCAAATGGTAAGGTTTAATTATTTTTATAGCTGAGTAATATTCCACTGCCAGTATGATTTCAATAAATGTGAACACAAAGTCAATTCAATGCGATTCCCATCTAAAAATACTTTCTGAGCTCCTGCTAAGTGCAAAGCACTCAGAATAGTGTTATAGGGACACCTGGATGGTGAGACCTGGTCCCTCTTATCATAGAGCTCAGCATACGCGAGGGCAATATGAGAGTAGAGGCTGTGGAATGAGCACAAACTGACGTGTCAAAAACAGCTAACTGAATGGCAAGAACTTTAGCTTGGCCTTGAAGAATGAGTGGAAATTATATGGAAGGCAGTTATGCTAAAAAGTGTCAGGCAAAACAACAACAATAAAAACAGCTTAATCAAAGGAGTTAAAATAAGAAGTATAAGGCTGAGTTTCATAAAATGGCTACTTAGATAGCCGTCAGGGTTGTGATTTGGCATCAGGTAGGAGATGGTATACAAAAGGAAGTCAGAGTACAGATTTCAGAAAGTCTTAGAAATAGTTTGAGTTTGTACTTGAAAAGAGAGACTTCTAGAAGACAGAGAAGTTTGAGAAACAGAACCAGACCTGAGGTAAAGATAACATTCCCAACTGAAAACAACATCAATGCCCATCAGTAGCAGACTGATGTAATAATTTATGCTACATCCACAAAAGCTATACAAATAATGAAAAATATATCTTTGAAAAGAAATTAATGAAAAGTAAGCATTAAAAATCTCTCATAATAAATTTTAAGTGAACAAAAGTGAACTGCCACATTGGAGTTTGAAAAAAAAAAAAGGCCATTTCAAAAGGTTGTGCAAAAGTTAGTTTTAAGGAATCAATTATATGGTGAAGACAAGAGACTGGACTTTGGTGGTGAGCACACAATGTAGCATACAGATTCATATCATAAAGTTGTATACTGGAGTGTAACCTCATGTTATTAATCAATGTCCCCCCCAATAAATCTAATTTAAAAAATAGATGATTTAAAAAAATAGTTTTAGCATCTTTTTTACTAGAATAGGGTCTGAGAACTCTTCTCAGAGTGATCACTGAAGTCGGCATGGTGAGATCCAGATGGTGAGAGCAGAGAGACAGCAGTGACTACTATGAGACTTTCAAGTCTGGTTGTAGGATGGCTGGCACATCTCTGAATGTGCTAATGTATAACTCAGTATTTAAATTGTCATTTGCCATCCTTAATTTTTAAGGATAAAATGGGGATCTGAAGCAGGAGATTTTTAGATGTAATATGTGGAGTTGACAGGAAGAGACAGAGAACATTAGCCTGGCATGGATAACTTATGTATCACAAGTTACATATTTTAAGTAAATGTTCACTGGATCATTTAACTTGGCATTTATAACTTGTGTCAAAAATAGAAACTTTGTTCAGTGTTCAAGGTACCAGACTTATCATCTTCTACTGAGACAGAGAAAAACCTCATCTAGGCAAGAGCAGAAATCTGCCAAACTTCTTTGACTTTGAGAAGGTTATAGACAAGGTTGACAGTGTCAATGCATGCAGCTTGATTTATCATGAGCTTCGGAAGGCCCTCAATAAAGTTCCACATGACAGCCATCCATTGACGGAAAGAGCTAAGGAGATGCAGGGTAGAGCATGAGAGTGAATAAAGAACTAGTTAAAAAAAAAAAAAAAGCCGAGAACAGAGATGCTGCTGACATGATGAGCTACATTGCCTTCCAGATAAGTTTAATAATGGCTAAGCTTTTTATATAATTGTGTTCATTTTTGGAGTAGAGAGCGGCATCTTAAAATGTTTATTGTGATAGAATTGCAGAAACCAGAGAAACTAGGTGCTTAATAGCCTAGATAAGATTAATTTCAAGTTAAACTGCCCCTAGCTTGGTTATGTTTTTACAGATTGCTGCAGTATTTGATCAAGAAGGAGGCAAAAAATAAACACTGTCAGTGAACCAGCAAGTTGGCTTTTTAAACGGTAGAAATGGCTTCAACAGCCAAGATGGAGCTAATGAATCGCAAGATGTGCTGAAACATATTAGGCTAGAGAGCAGGGTACCTGAGTGTCAAGCACCTGTAAGCACTCAAGCAAGACATTTGGTGCCAACTTTTAATCTACAAATGAATAAATTAGAGAAAATAATTTCTGAGGTTTCTTTTCAGAATAATTTTATATGAAACTGTGATGATATTTGTGACATGGAAGGTTGAGTATTTGAGTGACCAGGTGATGAAGGGATGTCTAAATAATTTCATTTCACAGTTAGATCAGCAAGAGAGCCCCTCTGGTATCAAATCCATATAAACTGCACATAGTATAAATAATAATGAAAAAGATGCCAAGCATTTTCTGTAAGTTAAACTTGTTTTAACTAAATTATTGGGCCATATTTTTGGATGTATGCTCTCAAACAAATTAATACTACTTACAAGGAGGAAAAAAAGGAGATGCAAGTGTCTCAAATTATTGGACACATAAAAGCTGTAGTATGCATAATCGTTTTGCAAGAGTTCTTAAATCTCTGTATATAAACTGTCTAAAAGTAAATTAAAATTATTCCTTAATGAAATACAAATCTTAAGTCACTTGAATAACTAATCATTTTATGGCCCATGCAGTGAATTTTTAATGCCTACTTCTACCTGATTATTTTAGATATGTCTGTGTTGTAAATTAAAAGCTACATAAATCATCAATGTGTTGATGCAGATCAGTGAACTGCTCACACTATATGTGATTCCTTAGGACATACAATGTCTGATTCAACTCCCTCCCTCTCAATTATGTAACTGCCAGGCTCTTTGCCTCTGTTCATCTTCCACAAGGTCTTATTTGGTAGCTTTTATCACCTTCCCAACATCATCTGATGCTTCCATTCAAAGAGTTCTCACAGTAAAAAATATATGTAAGCCTGAAACTCAAGAGTGTGAAGATAGAATCTATGAGGTGAAATATGTTTGTTTAAAATCTATGTTTCAAAGAAAATGTAGCAACAAGACAAAATCTCTATACTCTTCTTAGGTCAATGTGCCCTCTTTACCTTCCTGGAAAATGCCATGCTCTTTCTGTACTTATCCTTATTGCCTAGTAGAAAGGCTCCCTCCATCAGTACAATAATTATACTTCCCTCAAAGGCTAGTTAAAGATCTGCATTATCTGTGGTGCTGATTAAGCTCACACATAATTAAAGTACAATCCACTTTGGAGAAAGTATATTGAATTAATTTTATAAAGTCTCTGCTATGAGAAATGACTTTTTTTCAGATCTATAGAGAGAGATAAAGATGAGCAAGACATAAGCACTGGAATATAACGGGAACATCAAAATACACAAAAAATCATCAAAAAGTAGAAAATTCCATGAGAGAACATCAAAGAAAATGCTGTGGGTATTCAACTGAATAATCCTATATAATAAAAGCCTCACATGCTAAGTGTCTGATCCTTAGATCTTTTGCCAATCATTATGATGTGCACTGACCACCAGGGGGAAGACACTCTGGTAGGTTAGCTTGCTGCTGGGGTCTGGCCAATCAGGACTGGAGTCCTTTTGTGGTCCCTCCCAGGCTCTAATCATGCACCGGTGGCGTCCCTCAGCCTGGCCTGTGCCCTTTTGCAATCCAGGACCTCTCAGGGGATGTTGAAGAGCCAATTTCAGCCCAATCCCGCAGACTAGGCCCAGGAACCCCACTGGTGCAAGAATCCATGCACTGGGCCTCTAGTAATTAATATAAAATTCAAAGGATGATTATGAAATTGCCACAGATACATGGGGGCATAAAAAAATAGTTCTGATTAAGGCAGGTGTCAAATATAACTCGTGCAAGGTATAAAGTGGAACATAGTGGGAGTTTACATTTTTAAAGTTGCATTAAAATATACTAGAATGTCTTATATGTTGAGATTTACTTTGTATGAATCTTAAAACTAAAATTGTCATTGAAAAAATTTTAATAGAATAGTAATTTGGTCAACTATGGATAGCAGATAAATTGGATTAGGTTATACACTAGAAGTACTGAGACCAACTAGATTTAGAGGCAAATCATCTATTTCATTTCTTTAATTTGACATTGTCTTTTAAGTGTCTATTAGATACCTGATTCTAAGCCCAGTGCTGAGTAGTTTTAAAAAAAATCAAATTAATGGATATTCATTAAAGTGGATGAAAAGAAATAGGATAAACAAGAAATAAATAGATAATTGATCTTGTGATGGTAAGAGGAAAAATTGTGAAGGGAGCAGAGTTCTCTGGGTCTTCTCTTTGAGGAATGATGGTGATGGAAGGCCTCTCTGAAATCATGTAATTTGAGCAGAGGCATCATTCAAGTGTGGAAATAAGTCATGTAGATGCATAGGAGATTTTGATGCTTGTGTAAGGGATGCCTGATTTTTCTCCCCAGTGTATTTCTAATTCTTTTCAGACAGCATCATATGTTTTTTGCTTCTACTTTTTTTAGGGGACAGGGGGCAGGGGCATGGAGCAGGGAATGTCTCACGATGTGACTAACTTATGCGATGAGAAGCATATTGTGACAGGTACAAAAAGTATTCTGTGAATTCAGAATGCTTGGTTTGAAAAGGGAGTTCCTAGAACTCCGTACAGCCCTTTCAAACACACTTTAGAAGAAACTTTAACTGTTGTGAAAACCTATCAGATACCTTGAATGAAGGAAGCCAATGATAAATGTATTTCCAGTAAAGAGAGGGAAAGTATAGTCTCATTAATCAACACGAAACATACGAAATATATTTTTTAAATGAAGAAACAAGAAAGGAAGAAAAGTAATTAGAAAAAAATTACAGAAAGAAAGGGAGGCAGAAAAGACGAGAGGACAGTAATATAGCTTGGGAGAAAAGAGAAAATTCTTAGAGACCTAAGGGTAAACAATGAGAGGGATGATGAAATAAAAGGAAACCCATAGGAAAGTAGTGCCAAATTTCTGCTTCTAGATATTGGACATAGTTGGTTTAAATAATCTGTCTTGTTCATTTGAATACTGATGAGCAAGGATTAGTGAAAACACGAAAGCCTCAAGAATTTTAGCTTAATATTGCTGTAACTTCTACAAGAAATAGACATTTTTACTTGGGATATTGCTATTCAAAAATGAAATATTAGAGATCTTTGGGACAGGGACAAAAGACCCAAAATATCATTATCAACAAATTGTTGCCATATAATAGATTTGTGAATTTCCAAAGTGTCTAGAAAGTAAAGAAGAAAATAATAATAATAAAAAAAGGAAACCACGAGGGGACAGCCAAAAAAAAATCATATAAACTCTACCTAATAACTTACCTCTTATACTATGTGTGGGCAGGGTATATTTCAGGTAGCCTGTAGAAAGCAACATCAGGAAGGCTGAAAAAAATAATAACAGTGCAGAATTCATCTGATGCCCACTACTAAGAGACAGATTTTCAAGTTTTAAAAAAACAAACAAACCAAAAAAAAACCTGTTATGAGAATAAAAAATAAATTTGATCAGAAAAAGATAATAAAAAATAAACAAACCCCCTCATTCATTAACCACAATATCTACTATAAAACAACAAAAAATTACTAGAAGAAGTAAAGAGAAAAAAAATCAATAGAAACCAACTATAAGGTGAAGATGTTACAACTAGCAAAGATCTTAAAGCAGGCATTACAAAAATGTTAAACTCTTAAAGGAAATTAATTTTCTTTACAACCTTAAAGGAAAAGGAAGAATAAAGAGATGGGGAATGTCGGCAGAGAAATAAAAATGATTAAAATAAACATTAAAATTCTATAAATAAAAATCCAGTGTCCGAAATTAAAATTTCACAGATGGCCCCACTGGTTTGGCTCAGTGGATAGAGCGTTGGCCTGCAGACTGAAGGGTCCTGGGTTCAATTACAGTCAAGGGCATATGTCTGGGGTGCAGGCTCAATCCCCAGTGCGTGGGCATGCAGGAGACAACCAATCAATAATTCTCTCGCATCATTGATGTCTCTGACTCTCTCTCCCTCTTCCTTCCTCTCTGAAATCAATAAAAACATATTTTTAAAAATAAATAAAATAAAATTTCATTGGTGGACTTAATAGCATTTTGAATACAAGAAATGAGAAAAACAGTATTTTAAAAATAATAAAGTTATCATAGTCATCTATGGAATAATATCACCCAGTCTACTATAGAAGAAATATGCCAAGAAGTTTAATATGTAGATAGGAAGGGCAGCAAGTTGCATTATTTTGAAAGTCTGACTTTGGGAACAAGTTTAATTAAAATGAGAAGTATCACAGCATTTGAAGGTAGGATAAAAGACTACTATATACTGACTTATTTCACTTAGCATCATATTCTCAAGGTCCATCCATGTTGTCGCAAATGGCAGCATTTTGTCTTCTATCAGTCAGAAGAAGCTAAGAACCATATGATTTCATTCATCTGTGGCATACAAAACTGAAACTTGTAGACACAAATAGCAGTGTGTGGTTGCCAGAGGCCAGAGGATGAGGGGAGTGTGGGGTGAAAGGATTCTAATATATAGTAGCAGAAGGTGATTTGACCATGCTAAATACAGGTTTTGAATCATAGAAATGTACACTTGAAACCTATGTGACCCTTTTACTAGTAACCAATGTCACCCCTATTGCACAGAATAGAAAAGAAAGAAAGGAGAGAGCAGGTCAGACTATTTTTGTGCCAATTACATAGGATTTGAGGACACTTGGGCAGCCTACTGTACCTGGGGCATAAATGAGCGTAAAATATGATGTTTTTCTCTTTCAATTTATCTCTGCCTCAGTCTTCTGAGTTATCAGTTTACAAAATAATTGCTATGTTATATTATGCCCATGATAGGGTATTGATTTCTATTTTTTTAATTCAAAAACATGTATAAATCTGTGGAAATATACCAAGTACAATGGAATTTTACCCATGGTGAAAAGGCATGCCTGCTTCTTCTAAAAAGGTAGTTCTAATAAAATAGTTCCATATGCAATTCTTTTTTTTTCCTACAAAAAGAAATAATTCCCAATTCTTTACACATTATAGTGATGTACAGATGTTTGCTTTCTGAGTGGATCCTAATCCTATCTGCTATATAAAATATTTTCTTAAGTAAGTACAATAAAGTAAGAAAACAGAAGTAATTTCCTGATATTGTCAGCCAAGTTTCTAACATTTGAAGGACAGTAGGACTTTGTTTTACTTTGATTCATTTACATGGCTATGCAGCTTGAAATAACCAGTTGATAGGCGATATGTGTTCCTATGTATACAGAGCTTACACAAAATAATGAAAGCAAACTAGTCAAAGGTGGATTGAAATTAGAAAACTGTTCTAAGTTATTGGTATTACTGTCAGAACATTATAAATTCTTCATTATAGATTTAAAGTCTTTTCTGATTTTCCCATTTCCAGTTTTTTCTTCTTTTAAAATTGGACCATATTTTATGCTTGCAGGATGCTTTCTTAATAAATACAGCCTTTCATATTGGTTTCTTTTCTATTCCTTCACATCTGGTTGGTTATGTGCCCAATTAAATTGCATTCCCATTTTTCTTGCAATCATAATAATAATACAACTTCTTCAGATAAATAAAGCCTCCCCAAGGAGTTGTTTCTCTTATATCCTGGCTAAAGTGCAGCTCATTTTGAACAGTCAATAATGATTTGGATCTACTATACTTTACTCATAAGGCCTAATGCTTATTTTTTAAAAAGGAGAAGAAAAAAAAATCCCTGGCATTAAAAATGTTCTGTGTTGAGAGATTGGCTAAAAAAAAAAAAAAAGATAATTTCAAAGTTGCATTTCTGTTTTTTATTCGTCTATTCAACGAGCACTAAAACACCTCCTGTGCACACAGACCTTTTGTTCCACACTATGGCATAGGAGTTTAGACCATATGGTGATAGGTCTTTTTGGCATAGTTAATTTTGTTGTGTTTGTTTGTTTCTAAGAAACCAAGAGAACTTCCACACCCATGTGAATTTTTTCCCTTTTAATCAGTCTTTACTTTGGAAAGCTTGCTATGTATTCCAACCCTTGCACCCCTTCTTTTTAACTTGCAAGCAGCCACCTCTCAAGAATTACTTGGTGCCAAACAGAGAGATACTCAGTTTTAGATATGTAAGGGAACATAGAAATGATTTTGGTAAAACATCTAATTATGTTGTGGGTAAATACTACATTTGGGCAGAAATTCAAACGATCACATACAGTGCAAGAGAGGGAAGAGATAAAGTCAAGATGGCTAATTAAAGAGTGTGGTCTTCCTCCACTGTATTCATAGTCTCTGACTACCACTGCTTTCAATTCTGTCCCTATACTTTTGCCCTTTCCAGAATGTCACATAAATGATATCATATACTGAAAAAAAGTGACCTTGCTAGGCTTTGAAATTTGGCTATGATTAAGAAGAGCAGGACTTTGCAATTGGAGAGAGCAGTAAAAGAGACTGAAGAATGAGTGTGAAGACCCTCATGACAACTACTTTTGGGGTGTTTTTTTAAGTCTTGCTCTTCACAGCACCTTGAGAACACATCCCTGACTAAAACTAAATCTATAAAGTATTAGTATTAGCAGCCACTGAGGAACAGAAAGGAGAAACAGACCTGTGATCACATAGCTGTCTCAGCAGGTGGGTTGAGGAAATAGGAGTGGTCTGTGTAGGTAGTGTTTCACCAACTAAACAGGGTCCCTTATCTCTTCCTTGGTCTTTATCATATTTTTGATGTTTAATTATGTGTCCACTAGGCTATGGGGTTCATTAGACAATCTTGTGTAGACAATCTTGTGAATATACTAAGAAACACTGATTTGGATAATTCTAAAGAAAACTTTTATGGTATATTAATTAATATTAATTGACTTTATAAAGTAGGGAGAAAAAGAGATAAAGATGCAGGAAAGGCCCATAAATATTCTATTCTCTACTAGCTCCACTAGGCATTACCTAAAAAGTTACTGTTCTGGCACTGCAGTAACACAGATGCCAATGGCATGCCCATCCAACGGCCACTGATTCTGTTATCCTAAGAGCCTCCACATGGAGACTCACCTCCAGCAGTGGAACTTGAGGAAGGCAGTTTCTATCTCTTTTCAACCAAGGGAGATACTCCAGACTTTTGTAGGCTTGCAGAGAGTCACTCCAACCTCTCTAGTCAACAGATGTCCTAAATTTTTCTGGCCACTATGCCCAGCATAGACAGCCCCCTATAGGTGTCCCAGAAGCCGGTCCCTGTAAATGAGGACACTGTGATTGCCTCTACTCCCAACTTGCTGTAGAGGCCTCAGTAGGGCCTGAGTGATCACCACCCCAACCTATGGGGGCCTCCTGGGCCCCAAGAACAGCCACTAGCATTGGTATTACCATGGAGAGAGATATTGCTGGCTTTGTTGTAGTTACCATAGCCATTTCCATGTGGGTAGGCGTAGGGGTTGAGGAGATAGGAGTGCCAGTTCTGAGATGGAAGCTGCTGGTAGGTCTGGGTCTATATTCCCTTCCTTTCCAAATTCTATGGAAAACGTCTTAGAAGGCCAGTTCTAGAAAATGGACTGTTTTAGCTTTTAAGGGCATTTGTGGAGGTCTGGTAAGAGCTGGCCCATAGATGAAGAAACAGATGGAGATAAATGCCACCTGGCAACCATCCTGGAGCATCTAGCTTCCTCTGGGGAGCTACAGGCCCTGCAGTTAGCCTGTTTCTACCTACCTCTCTCATTGAAGTACAAAGCCTGCCTTGTGGAGCCAACATCTCTAGCAAGGAACATCCCAGGCCTGAACTGAAAGTAGAGCACTGGCCCTGGTCTCTGTGGCTCTCTCTGGCCCAGCTTTCCCTGAGCTTTGCCTCAGCTCATTAGCTTCCTTGCATAAACCTTTTTCTTCTCAATTCTTCTTCTTCTGACCTCACCTTCATTGAATTAAAAACCCATTTTCACCCAGCCAGCATGGTCAGTGGTTGAGTGTCAATTTATGAACCATGAGGTCAAGGTTTGATTCCAGGTCAGGGCACATGCCCAGGTTGCAGGCTTGATCCCCAGTGTTGGGTCTGCAGGAGGCAGCTGATCAAAGATTCTTTCTCATCATTGATGTTTCTATCTATCTCTTCCCTCTGAAATCAATAAAAATATATTTTAAAAAAATATATAAACCCATTTTCAAGTTAGCAGTTAACTGTAGTTTACCTTATTAGGGAAAGGAGTGCTGACTTCAAAATAAAGCAAGAACATGGAAGGATTTTCTGTAAGGGAGGCAGGGTAAAGGGAGAAACAGAAAATACCAAGGAGTGGGGAAATCTGGGACAATCGAAGGATGTTTAAGCAGCAAGAACTTCTCAGCAGGAGGGTTAATGTGATGGCTGAGGGCATCCCTTGTAGTTTCTCTGTGCTCAACTAAGCCATTTCTATGTGAATTAGCAATGGGCTTCCTTACTCAGGATTTAGACACCTGTGGCTTCTGGTCAGTGGGCTGAAGAGTTAAATTGACTATTGCAGGATAAAGGGGAAGTTTGGAATATGTTTATTATTATCATTATTACTATTATTATTACCATTGCTAGAGGCACAGTGTGCAAAATCACTCAAGGCACCCTGCCTCCCGCCTGCCATGCCGCACTGAGCTGTGAGAGCCTCTACTCGCAGGCCAGGGTGAGGGACCAAGAGGTGTTCCATGAACCTTCTGGTGACAGGTCGTTTGGTCGTTCTGGCGTTATGGCCAGTGGCTTTTTATAATATAGGTTAATATGTCTAAGGGGTGGTAAAGGAAAAGAAAGAGCTGTAAAAGCTGGCTTTTATTGCAGTTGTAATAATAGCCAAAAAGCATAAAGCATAGGCTAAGAGAAAGAACAAAGATGCCACAGGTTGAGCACCAAACAAATCAATTGGGAGATCCTCAAAATTAGTTTCTGGTTGTAGAAAGACAGCCTTTGTTGATATTTTTATTAACATGTCGCTTCATGATTTGTCTTCAATCAAGAATTGATGATGGTGTACAATCAAGAATGTACAAGTTAGTGATTATAGTTAATATTATATTACCTATTTGAAAGTTGCTAAGAGAGTAGACCTTAAAAGTTCTCATCACAAGATAAACATTTTTATAACTATGTATGGTTATGGACAGTAAATGGCCTGATTCTAATCATTTTGTAATATACTAGTATACAAATATCAAATCATATTGTACACTGAAACTAACATAATGTTATATGTCAATTTTACCTCAAAAAAAGAGACAACTAAAAAAAAATAGAACTGATGACAGTGCAGGGCCAGCTGGGGGGAAGGGTGTGAGCGATTGGCCAGAGGGCACTGCCCCCAGTTGGGTTGGGGGGGTTTGGGGGGGTCAGCAGCCTGGGGAGAGGCTGTGGGTGGTGGGCCAGGTGGCCCCACCCCTGATTGGTGTGTGTGTGTGGGTGGGCAATTGGGGATGGAGCTCACTGGGAGGAGGGGCTGTGGGTCGATTAGGGTAGTGGGTGCCCATTGGGAGTGGGGCCGGCCAAGGGGAGGGGCTGCAGGTGGTTTGCCAGCTGGCCCTGCTCCCTATTGGGGTGGGGGGGATGATCAGGGATGGGGCCAGCTGGGGGGAGGGGATGTAGGCTGATCGGGGTGGTGGAGGCCCATTGGGGGCGGGGCTCGCTATGAGGAGGGACTGCAGGAAGTTGGCCAGCCAGCCCTACCCCCTATTGGCATGGGGGGGGGTGATGAAGAGCCGGGCAGCCAGGGGTGGGGCTGCCAGCCGATTGAGGTGGGGTGGATGATCGGGGTTGGGGCCGGCCAGGAGGAAGGTTGGGGGGGGTTGGCAGGCCACCCTGCCCTTCATCGGGGTGGGAGAGGCCGATCAGTGGTGGGGCGTCTGGGAGGAGGGGCCGTGGGAGGTTGGCTGGTGGCCGGCCCCCGCCTTGCCCATTGGGCTGTTTCCACAGCAGGCATCATGTCAACCACTCATTCTGGTAGTTAAGGCTTTTTGGTAGCTGGCTTTTTATATATGGAGATGATTTATTTGAGAATTATAAAAAATATAACTTTCCTAGTTTACCCTGCTACCTCCACATGCTGTTCAGAGACTTTATTGGGCACTCAACAGACTCATAATGGATACTTTTTGACTTAAGATCTCTGGTTATATAAGATTCATTTATTTATTCATTCATATATTGATTTACATATTGTTTGCTTCATGCACCCAGCAGTGTACTAGGTGATGAGCATCAATGTCTGGCTGAGTATATGCCATTATACTGGTACTAGAGGCCTGCTGCACAAAAATGTGTGTGTGTGGTGGTGGTGGTGGGGGGGGGAGTCCCTCAGCCTGGCCTGTGCCATCTCGCAGTCTGGGACCCCTCAGGTAATGACCACCTGCTGGCTTAGGCCCGCTCCCCAGGGGATTGGGCCTAAGCTGGCAATCAGACATCCCTCTGGCAGCCCGGCAGCCCTTGGGGGATGT
>NW_006292687.1:5190283-5203197 GCF_000327345.1 Myotis davidii | reverse complement strand
AGCTCCCAGCCTCTCCTTTTTCTATTTTTTCTTATTCTTCTATAATTGAAACTTAGTTGCCATCACTGGAGCTGAGTGCAGGCTCCCGCTCGCTCCAGCTCTGAGGCCACGGCCTGCTGAAAGCAGGTATCTGGGATTTGTTTAGCTTCTATAATTGAAACTTTGTTGCTTTTGGAGCTCAGAGCTGGGCCGCAGCAGGCGGGGAACCTTGGCTTCCTCCATCCTGGAGCAAGCAAGCCTCCTGATTGCTTCAGCTGTGTGACTGCTGGCTGCCATCTTTGTTGGCAATTAATTTGCATATCTCCCTGATTAGCCAATGGGAAGTGTAGCAGAAGTACAGTCAATTACCCTTTTTGTCTTTTATTAGATAGGATACCCAATTTTCCATTAGGACTATGCACCTAAAATTTGTTGCAAATCAAGCCATATTTAACTAAACTAAAGACACCTAATATTTAGGAAAAACCATGGGGAAATTTTTTTGTTATGTGGAGAATCTTCTTGTGATGAAAAGTATCATATTTCAATGTTTCTGCTCTGTAAACCTGGATTTCCATATGTTACCTTTTCCAAAATAGGCATACCACCTCTATTTTATTTCCAGTTCCTGAGGGTAGGAACATTTCAATTGGTTGCAGTCTTAAACTAATCATTTTCTTTCTCAACATTAGAAAATGTTGAATGGCCAAACACTCATCAAAAATGTCAAAAATGTTTTCATTTTCGAAAAACTACTCTAAATGTTGAAGTGGCTTGATTAGGTTAAAGTGGTTTTTATATAATTTTCTATAACCACTTAACTTAAGGGTAACTTTTAATGACATCCTACCAAGAGCTTATAGAATTTTAAAGCAATCAGGATTTTTCCTTCCAATATAGCAAGAAGAAAATTAAACCAATTTATGCTACATGTAAGGTCTTATACTGTGTTCTAAGTTTATGTTATTAATTTAAGAATATGCAATATGATGTTTCTAGCCATATGATGCTAACTTATATTTGTAAGTCACTTTTTTTTTTCAGATTGTTTTAATGAACCTCCTCTAGCAACAACCTGGCTTATAATTTAGTTCTCTCTTCTGGAAAGTCAGGACTAAACTTACCCAAAGTCAGTAAACTAGAGCAAGTTCTGCTTTTCATTTCATTTTCATGTTTGAGACGCTATTCTCTTTGTTTCATAGAGAGAATTAGGACGACCATGTAGGTGAGAGATCTTAGCCAGCTATTTAATTATGAGCTTTTTTTCAGCTTAAGGAGAAATTTGAAGTGGCCACTTCTTCATAATATAATGCATTATATTATGCAATATATCGGTATGAGAGCAATGGCATGATAAGATATGAGTTTTCCTGTTTCTCCATAGCCTCACCAGTGCTTTTTATGGTCTTTTTGATTATAGCTAAACTTATAAGTGTGAAGTGGAATCTCATTGTGGTTTTAATTTGCATTTCCCGAAAGACTAATAATGTGCTTATTTGCCTTTCATATATCTTCTTTGGTAATGTGAATAGAGGGTCCTCTGAAATGCTCATCTTTCTCTATAATTAATTATTTTTAGTAATACAACACATACTACCTGATTTAAGAGAGTCCTATTCTTGGGAAAGTGATGCGACCTCAGCTTTTTATCTGCTGCAGAAACATTAAAAAGAACAGGTGGAAGTAGTTACTACTTCATTAAAATGAAGGCTCAAACATGTTCCTTTTTGAACCAAAATGATCTCCAGCTCGTTCATATTCAAGGTCTGGAAGAAACTGTGGCCTGCCTGAGAAGTTTTATAAAAACCTATAATCGCATGTCAGATTGTGCATGAAACCTACTTCCACTTCATGGCCTTTGTCTGGCTTAGGCATTCCAGGAAGAGGACCAAGGTGGATAGAAAGCCTGTACACCTGAAATTCCATTCATCACCATTCTGTTCATGAAACACTCAAAAACTGACTGTCTAAAATAAAGTGAGAACAAGTTAAGATACCAATTTCTGAATTTATCACTTTGCTAATTCTCGCCTGTTAGGCAGAACAGAATAGATTCCTATTAATTAGAAGATAACGTTTATGCTAATCTAAGGAGAGGTCTCATCTCACAAAACCAAGACACAAGTTTTCCTGGAGGATTTTGTATGGAGAGAAAGAGAGAGAGAGAGAGAGAGAGAGAGAGAGAGAGACTAGCCATTTAGCAGCTGTTTGATTTTACAGGGCCCATCCTGGCCAGTTTTGTTTAATGTTAAATAACACCACATGCTTTGCAGAGAGCCAGCCTGTGAGCTCATCCAGGAATCAATGCCATTTCCCATAATCTGGCAAATCTTGAGAACCAGGGCTTTTGTATAAACTTTGCTTTAAAAATTGCATAGTCTATTTTAAAAATCTAATTCCCCAAAAGGTACTGCATTCATCCTAACCAGCTCCAAGGCAAACAGTGTGATTGGAAGTACATTCATAATTCAACATGGTTAAATGCCAAGGGCCGAAGAGATAGCACCCCGCTCCCCAGTGTGGAATGGGATGACATTCATGGTTGATTCAGCTCCTTGCAGCAAGCTATGTAATTGGAGAAAGCTAGGGAAGTGACCCCGGTTATATGTCCTGCTGGTATCAAAATGAATTCTCATCAGTTTGACAAGTGGCCAGTGTGGAGGGTTCTTTTATATCAAAGTAAAAATGATAAGTCACAATTTTCAAGATTGCTGGAAATATTATATCTAAAGTGAGAGAGGGAATAGACTAGGAGAGAAATATCTTTGTCTATAGTAACTATAAATATAATTGATATGTCTTTATAGTTCCCCAATTTTTTCCCTCTATATAATTTTATTCAAGTCACATACTGTATGAGGTAGAAGTCTCATACATGCATTTTCAGGTGAGGAACCTGAAGCAAGAAGCATTTAAGTAAGAGGCAGGTTAGTCTGGTGGTTTGAAGCAGGCACATCTGGATCAAGTCAGACTTTTTAGGTGTGAGTCCCACCTTCATTGCAACCTAGAACAGGGAACTAATTACCCAGAGGAATAAACTCTGACAAATCACCTAATATCTCTGTTTTCTAATCTGCAAATTGTTGATTAGAATGGCCATTATGCCTTCAGGTCATTGTGGAATTAAGTAAAACCCTGCATATAATCCACTCACTTCAGTGGACAGCACATTGTAAGTGCTCTGTACATTTTAGCCTCTTCTACCAGCTGTTAAGTTTCCACAAGCCAAAAGTGCAAACTTCAAATAGGACCCATCCACATTAAGGAACCTGAGTTTCCTGGCTCTTATCTCTTTCTTCCATCTCATACTGCCTCCGATGTTGTATAATACTCTTTAAATAATGACTATTCAGTCAACAAAAATGCAGTAATTCCTTGGTATGCCCACAGAAATATGATGGATTCATGGAAGATTTTTAAATGCATAATACTTATTCTACAAAACTGTGCAACTTTGTTTGTAAGACAAGCCATACATTTAGGATCTAAATGCTATCATAACGCATGTGAGTCATACTGAGAATAGATGTTATTAAAGTTCAGGAAAAGGAGACCTATGGCCTAAAGCAGGGGAGAACAGTTTTTATCATAGTTATTTTTATTGTTGTTCTTATTGATTTTCAAGGACCTGGGCAGGCTTAAGCTAAGCCTTGAAGTTCTAACTTGGATGAATGAAGAGGAGAGGAATAGCAGGACGGGTAGGAAGAGAAAAGAAACAAGGCAGAGAAGAACATGGAAAGAAAGGTAAGCAAAAGAGATGGCGGAGTTATGACTGACAACTTCATGTTGAAAGGAGTATGAGACTGAGCTGACCAGGCTGGGAGCAATGGATCAGAGGGTTTGTACTAGTGATGGGTACTCTCCCCAAGTGTCCCTGGTGAGCTTCTGTAAATCTGTGAGTGGCCTGGCACAGGGTTCCATGACTTCTGTGGGCATAGAAGAAACTGTATGCTGTTTACATATAAGATGACAAAATCTACATTAATATCTCTCTCAATTTGATTCCCAAAGAAAGGTAAAGTGTTTCAATGTGTGGGTGTGTTCTTCCAGGAACAGTTGTAACTGATTCTCCCATATCCTGCAATTCATTGTTTGTGGAGCTGGCCCGGGTTTAAGGAACAGCTGGGAAGCTGGTTCCCTAGCCTTCAGGCCACTATTGACTACAAGTCTTCCAGCACAACCAGATTAATGGGATTGGGTACAACTCTAGTAGGTTGCACTAATTAATCAATTTTATTTTACTTTATATACTTGTAGCTGAAGCTTTTATACTTAGTATGCAAATTTATGTAAATTAAAATTCAAATACATGCAAACAGATATGCAAATATATGTCCCTAGATTACAAGGGAACAAAATCTGGTAGCCCTACTGTAAATTCCTAAACACAGTTGGGGGAAGGGAGAGAGAACTTGAACTACTCTTACAGCTTGATCTGCCTTTAATTTGTTAATATATGCAAGTTGAAAATGAAAATAAAAACATGTTTTACTTCAACTGCTCCTTATGTTATAAAATAGAAAACTGAAAATCTGCAACAATAACGAACAAAATCTGTGTCTCCTCATTGAGATAAGAATCCAAAAGTTTTATTTATTCCAAAATCATCTGCCTGTAGGCAGCAGGTCTCATAAGTGTAGGTTTATAACTTTTAATTGATCGAATTGAGGCTATAACCAAACCCAGAGGAAATGATCTTCGAGCCTTGAAACACAAGACCTTATAATATAAGCTCTGTGTTGTATATAAATGGCTTAGGAATTTATAATGGAAATTGGACAAAGTTGCAGAAAAATTAACTAATAAAAAATTACAATTCATTTACATTAAACAAATATTATATTTAAAAGATCACTTATTTCCAAATGAGCTCAAGTTAAGAGCAGAAGTATTTTCTATGAGTATCAAAATGGAAACTTCATTAAAATGTTTTTAAAAAAGAAACCAGCAGCTTGAGAGTATATTGCAATGGAAGAAATAAACATCTGATATGGGTAATGTTGCACATTGTAATTGTTTGTAAATGAGTGAGCAGTAAATCCTAAAATGCATTCAGGCCCAGGCATCTAAAGAACTGGCTTTACTGCTGGCCCTGACGTATTAGTACTGTGACATTTTACTATAAAGCAATCTGGGCCTCAATTTTATCATTGGTAAAATAAGATAATAATAATTGCTTGACCTTTTCAAAAGATAGCCATGCCTTTCAAATGAGAAAGAGCAAAGTACTAAACAGATGTTAATTACTTTTACAAAAGTTTATCTGTGGTCATTGCCAAGTTTTTCTTTCCAGAAAGCCTCTAAGCACTCAAAATTTGGTTATGGATTCAATGTGATCAATTAAAGATTAGAAAATCTACATAAATTTAATGTCTCAAGATAATGTTCCAAGACATTTTGTAGTCAGTACAACTTGGAGTTATGTCAGTAAGGAGACACAGTGTAATGGAATTGTAAAAGGAGACTATTTCTTAAATCTGTGATAGTTTTTTCCTCTGTACAATGAAACTATGATATATGAATGAATTACATAGGTCCCTCAAGCTCTCCGATTCTGACTCTGGTGCTTGTGGACTCCTACCTTGAGTTCTCTATTTTGTATATCAGATCAGCCTAAACTGGGTGGCTTTTCATGCGCTTGCCATATATTTCTTCTCAGTTGCCACTGATTCTTAGTACCATAGTATGTTTGTCCATTGACTGATGAAATAATTTGTGGTAAAGAATGTCAATTGCTGAAAGTAATTTTTAAAAGGTTTGCTTGCCCAGCTGGCATGGTTCCGTGGTTGAGCATTGACCTATGAACCAGGAAGTCATGGTTCTATTCCTGGTCAAGGCAGATGCCCAGGTTGGGGGTTTGATCATCAGTGGAGGGGGAGGGGTGTAGAAGGCAGTTAATCAATGATTTCCTCTCATCAATGATGTTTCTATCTCTCCCTCTCCCTTCCTCTCTGAAATCAATAAAATATATTTTTAAAAGGTTTGCTTATTTATTGTATTTATTGGATGAATATGCACTCTATAAATATTGTTAGGTATTCAGTATAAATAAGAAATTATCCTTGAACCTAAATATTTAAAGTCTTATGGGAGACAGAAGATGTCTTCATGTCTATTGAATCTAAAGTTGCCGAAACCGGTTTGGCTCAGTGGATAGAGCGTCGGCCCGCGGACTGAAGGGTCCCAGGTTCAATTCTGGTCAAGGGCATGTACCTGGGTTGCAGGCACATCCCCAGTGGTGGGTGTGCAGGAGGCAGCTGATTGATGTCTCTCTCTCATCGATGTTTCTAACTCTCTATCTCTCTCCCTTCCTCTCTGTAAAAAATCAATAAAATATATTAAAAAAATAAATCTAAAGTTGTCCTCACTTGGTGAGAGTAGAAAAGTATTCTGAGATCAGAAAGCATGTCTCCAATGGTAAAGCTAAAAGCATATAATTGGGTAAATGTGAGCAGACTTTTAGGACAAAGGGACCGCTTTAAGGAGATTAAACTTGCAGTGCTGGCTTTAGCAACAGAGGTGTGTGTGTGAGTGTGTGTGTGTGTGTGTGTGTGTGTGCGTGTGTGTGTGTGTGTGTGTGAGAGAGAGAGAGAGAGAGAGAGAGAGCGAGCACCTTTGCTATGCCTTAGGTATGAAACAATGAAAGGGTGACAGTGAAAATATCACACATAGGAAATGTCACTCACAAGGAGTCTTGGCAAGTGCTTTGTTCCAGTTGACAAAGGAAATATAAGAGATATATATATGAACTTGACACATTCAACCTATGTTTATAATAGGATGGGGCTATCATTACAGAAATATGCAGGTGATTCCATGATGGGGAGGTGCTGGAGCAGAGAAAATGAGTAGTTTAGAATTTGTCTTGATGCAGAGGTGATTTAGTAGACAGGCTTTATAGGGAATAATGAAAGCTAACCTAGAACCTGGAAGAGAAGGAATGACTTTGTCAGCATAAAGGAGTTAGCTGACATCCTGCATGAGGGTGAGTTCAGGGAGGAGAAGACTAGAGGAAAAGAAGTGAGCTGCCCCTGAATATCTCCATTTAGAGACCAGGAAAAAGTCATAGACACTTAGCAATCTGGAAGTAGATAAAACTCAGTAAACTAAGGTGCTCAGGAAAGTGAGAGAAATGAGTTTCAAGAAGATAAGATGGTGGGCAGTGGTTGGTGTTTTCATTAGTATCTAATAATATAAGAGAGAAGTCAAAGGTGACCCAGTGGGTCTAACAGTAAGCTGATTATATTGGACACATTTTTAATAGAGTATTATATAACTATTGAAAGTAAATCCATAACTATTGAAGGGTCCCAGGTTTGATTCTGATAAAGGGAACATAAGCTAATTATGTTGGTTGCAGTCTCAATTCTTGGCCCTGGTCGAGTCATGCAGAAGGTAATCAATCAATGTGTCTCTCTCACATCAATGTTTCTCTCTCTGTGTCTCTCCCCATCCCTTCTACTCTCTCTAAAAATCAATGGAAAATATCCTTGAGTGAGAATTAACAAAACAAAAAAGTAAAGCCATAGAAATAATGGAGCAGAGATTAAAAGTTGCTCATAATATTATGTTCAGTGAAAAAAGTAAGTACACTTATTTTAAAGAATGCCATGAGTGGAGACGGGTTGAGTGAAAGGGTTAGAAGACAGAGAAATATGTGAAGATACTTAGCAGTAACTGTATATGATAAGGAAATGAGTGATTTTAGTGCCCATCTTTGCATTTAGATTGTTCCTATCACATTAGCACTGCAATTGAACAATATTGGTGCTATGTATTGGTTCTTTGATTTTTTTGTTAATGAGAAGAGAATGCTTTATTTAATTTATTATTATTTTTTAAATGTAACTTCTTTATTATTTAATGTATTATGTAAGTTTCCTTTTTTCCCCCATTAACCTCTCCCAGGTTGCCCCCATTTATTGAGCTTATTGGGATGACATTAACAAAATCATATAGGTTTCAAGTGTACAACTCGACAAAACATCATCTGTACACTGCATTGTGTGCCCATTGCCCAAAGTAAAATCTCTTACTGTCCCTATTTATTGCCCATTGCCCTCGTCTACCTCCCCCAGAGAATAGTGAACTTTACATGAGACACTCATTTTGAGAAAAAGCCAAATAAAATTTTTGCATATCTTGGTGGAAAGGAAGATCTGCAATGGGTCAAAGCTAAAATTGCCATTTTATTTTACATAGAGATGATTTAGCTTCAGCAAAACATTATCATGTTGAGTTAATGTTAATTTACATTTTATTTAAATATTTTTAATTTTATACTTGTACATAAGCTAAAAGTACTGGATGTTTATAACTAGTTTTAGGGTTGTAAGAGTCCATGATATAGGTTGATAAATAGATAAATATTTTCTCCTTTGAAAAGAGGTCCTATATTGTATAGGTTTAACAAATACTACTTTGATCTTGGGCTACTGAAGATTTGAAGTGTGGCTTGTCCAATTGGGATGTGCTGTAAGTATAAATGCATTTTGAATCGTCAAGACATTTTTATGAAGAAAAAAGTAAATGTTTATTAATAATTCATATATGGATCATATATTTAAATATTATTTTAATATATTGGGCTAAATTGTATATACTACTAAAATTAATGTTACCTTTGTCTTTTAACTCTTTTATATGTGCCTACTAAAATTTTGAAATCCTGTGTGTGGCTCTCAGGACCTACCTAGTGCTTGTTTGCAGTATGTTTGACCTGGCAGGTAGGCCTGTCTGCCACTGATAACCATTGTATCTGCTGCCAGAAGCTGGCCATTTACTTGAGATTCGGAGGCCACGGAGGGGATGGGTCTGGTACTGAGATATGGATGGGTGAGTGGCTTAATGAGTCGTTCTGGCCACAGCCTCTCAGAAAGCATTTCTGTGCACAAATCAAGTGGAGCTAATTTGGTAGTACACAAAGTACTTCTCCGCCAGGAAAGGGGCCTGACACTGTGTTACCAGTAAATAAAAGATACAGATCATATGGTTTAGAGGTCCATCATGTGTGTTGAGATGACACAAGAGAGGGTATCAGACTTTTATTTCCAAAGTTCTCTTGGGAGTGTTCCTTTCCCTTTCAATATTCAGCTTATTGGTCATTGTGCAACTAAATCTGACCAGTCCTCTAAGGAACATCCAGTCTCATGTTCCTCATGAGAGCTTCACCCTTCACAAGGTTCACCCAATTCAGGTACTCACTTGTCTTCTGCAACAGCAATTCTGGTTTTGTGTTTTATTTAAACACTTGTGTGTGTTCACTTACTTATCAGCTGACCCATTCTGCGTGAAGGGATGTCTAATGCCTTGAATCCTTCAGCGAAGGATTGATTTTCTGCTTGTGATGACCATTCATAACTGAATTGAATAAAATGTATTCTCTAAATTGTGAGGGTTCATGCATAAACATACACACACTCACTTTACAAGGAAAAACATATGTGCATAAGTTATATTAGTTGATATGCAAATGTCTGTTAAGATCATGTAAGTTGAAAATATCGGAAGTCAAAGATATGCTTACTGCACCTAGCCTACCAAACACCATAGCTTAACCTAGCCTACCTTGACTGTTCTCAGAACACATATTAGCATACAGTTGGGTAAAATCATTTAACAATGAATACAATACAAACATTGGATGTGTACTCTGGTGATTGTGTGGCTGACTGGGAACTGTGGCTCACTTCTTCCCAGCATTGCTAGAGTATGATACTGCATATTAGTATCCTGGGAAAAGATCAAAATTTAAAATTTGAAGTAGTTTTTACTGAATATATGTCGCTTTTGCACCATCAGTAAGTCTACCTATCCTAAGTCAGGTAGTGTCTGTGGTAAGTAAGGAAAAAGAGAGGAGGCACAGAATGAAAGGCAAGTGAATCTCCTTTATTTTTCTGTGCCAGTTTCTATATGTGGACCAGATGTGTGAGTATATTTTAGTGGAGAAATTTCTAGATCATGCCAATGCTTGCAATATTTACATGCTAATGTCCATAGGCATAAACTGTGGTGTTCCTTGTTGTTTTTGCCTGTGCCTGAGGTTGGATAAATAGGTAAGGCCAGACTACATAGACACTAAAAGACTATGACCAGGAGGGGAAATATTAAAAAATGGAAAGTCAGCACATTGCCCAACAAAGAAAGTAATTCAGTGTGATTTACCTTTTAAGAAGATCAGTTTGATTGCTGGGTGAAGATGGACTGTACATATTCAATAGTGGAAGAAGGGATACAAGTAATGGTGTTCTTGCAGGAGTCTAGGCATCCTGTGATTGTGCCCTATGTAAGAGGGATAGATATCTGTGAATGCTGAGGAAAATCAGGAATGATATATAGGTTGTGTTAGTGCAAGCAGCTGGATAAATGGTGGTATGGTTTGTTGAGATAGAAAAGACTCATGCAGCAAAAGATTTGGAGATATAAAGAAAACAAGACACTCTTGAAGGGAAATAGTAGAGGAAAGAGCAGTTTGTAAAATGATCTAAGTGTTCTTGCAATGTCTCGGCATCTATAATCATTATGGTCATGAGCGTGGAAGCCAAGCATCTGTGTGTTCAAATCCTAAAACACTGATAGTTCTCTCACCTTGGGAAATTTGCTTATTACTTCTAATGTCAATCCCCTCTTCTGGACACTATGGTAAGAATACTTAACTGCATGTGGGTTCTCTTAGGATTAGACAATATGAGGAATGTAAATCATATAACAAACCTTCGGGAAATAACCAACAACAAAATATCAGACTGGAACAAAGGTTGCCTCCTGCACAATCCCTGGGATCAAGCCCACCACCCAGACATGTGCTCTGATCAGGAATCAAACCAGCAACTTTCTAGTGCATGGGACAATGCCCAACCAATTGAGCCACACAGACCAGGGCAAGGTCCCTGCTCTCTTGACCCCATCTTTAGGTCACTCTCCAGTGCTGCAAATGGAGCATGATTAAGACCTAAGCCATAGCCCTTCTTCCAGCCTGGTCTGCAACTTGCTTTGCCTTCCAGTGAGTTCTGCCTACAACCATTGAATTTTGTAGCTCAGAAAGCTGATCCTCATAGCTTATACAGCACTGCTACCCCACTTCTTTGCAAGGGGCATTATGAAATTCTCTCCAAAATTCTACTTCTTCGCACCCGTTCTACTTACCCATGTACACTAATTACATAGTTCCTGGTCCATAAAAGTAATTCCATAAATATTTGTCAAAGATAAAAAAAGAAATCTCTGAGGTTTGAGAATGAAAAATGAAATGAGACATGAAATAATAATCAGCTATGACTATTTACTGACTAAAATAGGTTTAATTATCAATAGTGACCAAGGTGTTTTGTGTGTGTTTTTTTTTTAGAGAATTATGTTAGCCCTAGAGTTCAGAAGGAACTATCTTGAGAGAAGAACTTCATTTTGTGCCTCTAAATATTCATAAAACCCACATCAATGATTGAATTGATCCCTTATTTAGACTCTCTAGAGAACCACGTTTCAAGTCTTCCCTTGATGAGAATTTGCCATTGATAGTCTCTTATTGTGGAAGTAAAAGCCTTGTCAGCTACAACTTGAGTTATGATCCGTATTTTACTGACTTGTTTATGGAAGGAAAGCTCCTTGGGGCAAGAACTTGCTTATTATTCAGCGCTGTTCAAGCTAAACTCTTTTGCGCTGGGTATCCTAGTGGCACCTTACAAGGAACAACAACAAAAAATCAGGTCACCTTAGCTAATTCATCTAATTGTTTCCATTAATAATTAATTTTAATTTTGTTTAATTAAAGATATAAAGTGTGCTGAGCTGAAGACACACTGTGATTGGTTTAAACCAAAGCTCCAAGCACCACAGACACCTGAGGCACTCACAGCTGGAATCTCCACAAGTGCTCCTCCTTTATGAATTTCTTTAGCAATATTATTAAGCCAAGCTTATTTTTATGACTAATCATAGGATTATAAGAACTTTCAAAAATACTATATTGATTTCACTGAAAGATGCAAAACTTCTGCCAAAACACAGATGAGAACTTTATCAATATTTTCCAGTTCCTGCATCTAATTTGAAAGAAGTTCACTACAAAGTCAAATTGGGCAAGGTAAGCTGGAATATGAGTCCAAACCTTGATGGTTCACATTTTTTAATGAGATGCATATGTCCTTATTTATTCTCTTTTTTTTTTTGCATTGAAGTTTTCTGTGTCTGTAAGTGGTCTAGTTTTAGAACAACCCATATCAGTTCTCACCAAATCTATACATGGATAAATATGGTTACATCTATGAAGATATTATACTTGAAGTAAAAAAATAACAGGTACCTTCTAATGAACTACCCCTTAACACTTTCCAAAGGATTTTTCCTTTCTACATTGATTGCAATATTACTGATTCCATTTAGTGTACATACATGAGGAAAGAAACATACAGAAAGTAACTGGAGCCCAAGCAGACAATTGCATTAGCAATTTGACTTTTGCACTGTGTAAATCCCAGTAATCATTATAGAATTGTCACTTGACCTTCCCAAGGGAGCCTTAGTCAAGAGACATTACTTTCCAAGGATGCTTTTGTGCCCCTCCCTCAATTCTAGAGTTCACATTGGTCTTTCTCTTCTGCCAAGGTGTCTGTAATCACTGAATACTAGTTAAGTACATTGTCTTCTTAGTCAAATGCCCATCCCACATCTTTTCCCCACCAGTTCATTACCTTTAACCTCACCAGTCCCATACAAATAAGCATATGCAAATGCACACACACACACACACAGTGCTGGATGCACAAACAGAATTTAAGTATAGTCTCTAAATTTATCTTTTATATCCCAGATATAAAAATGGAGTGAAGAAGTCCAGGAACTTCTGTTTACAAAGTATGAATATAGAAAAAGTGAGTGCTTAGACATTAAAGTAGGTAGCTTTCCCCCTTTGTGAGACCAACTAACTTGTTTAATTA
>NW_006292687.1:5185111-5188465 GCF_000327345.1 Myotis davidii | reverse complement strand
GGCCCTTGCAGCCATGGCAGCTGCCCTTGGACCTCCCAGCTGTGGTGGCTGCCTGGCTACTTTCGGAAGGTCATCTAGAAGGATGTCCGGAAGGTTGGTCAGCTGTCTGGTCTAATTAGCATATTACGCTTTTATTATTATAGATGTGAATAATATTTCAATAAAGCTGTTAAAGTATAACTATCTTGTATTGAATGATCAAATGTACAAGGCATCCCAATGGGGAAAAGAGTCAGAAATGACAGGGTTGATGGAGCAAGAAAAAGGTTGACATCCTAGTTGGTTTGTCACAGTGGTTATAGCATCGACCCTTGGACTCAAGGGTGGTGGGTTAGATTCCAGTCAAGGGCACATACCTCCACTGCAGGCAAGAGGCAACCAACAAATGTATCTCTCTCACTTTGATGTTTCTCTCTCTCTCTGTCTCTCCTCATCCCTTCTATTATCTCCAAAATATCAATGGAAAAAATATCCTTGGTGAGGATTGAAAAAAAGAAAAGATTAAACTCTGGGCCACTACTCTTTGTGAGATGGCTGAGGAACTCTAGACAGTTGAAAGCAGGCTGTAGACATGTTCTTAATAATGATGTCCCAATAAGGGAGGAAATTGGGAAGACATGCTTTTTTTTTCAGGCCTGGTTTATTTTTATATTCTTCTTTTTTAAATTATTTATGACCATTCTTATAACTAAGGCTGTAAAATGTTCTTATGTGAAATCAGCATACATTTAAGAAGTATTGGTGACAAATACTCTCTGTTTTTTGTTCTTATTTACTACTCTTTCTAAGCCTTAGTATTTCCTCTGGCTCCTATGCCATTAATTCCTCGTGTAGAGTTGTCAACACGTCAAATTATCTCCAACTCTGCTGCCTTCCATATATTGCTTAGCCAATGCATACACACTTAGCTCTCTTAATCTCCCTCATAAGTAAATTCCTCAGCCCCTTAATCACCCCCGCTACTCTTCTCTGAATCCTTTCCAATGTGTTGACATCTTTCTGGCACAGTGTTGCCCATAGCCATATGCCTTTGGCACTCATTCCCCTTGGCCTCCCACCAGAAATGGAACTTGGCCGATGTCAGAACAGAGAGTAAGACATATTTATTTGATTTAGCTTTTGATTATGTTCACTTCTTAGGATGATGGTTGATTACTACTGATGGGGTTGGCCAGGCATTGGGATTCAGGGCACGTCAGAGATGGAGGGGGTTTATGTGTGAAAAGCAATAGCATGTAACTTGTGTTTCTCTCAGGAGTAGTTGTTTTCTAAAACAGATGCAATCAGGAGTTTTGGGAAATGGCCACAGATTAGCATCCCAAAGATTATTTCTCTTTCTATAGTTTGAATTTCAAAATTCAGTTGAACCTTTCATAATTCTAGAATTTTGAGGTTAGAGAACTTTAAGATTTCCATAGGGAAGAGCAGCTGTCATAGCTGAATCATCCAGAGCAGAGACTTTGAACATAAAAGTTTACCCATCCATTCTAGGTTAGACACTCTTTACTTTGTGTGATGGGAGCTGTGAGGCATTTAAAGGTGGTGGTGGTGGTGGCGGGGGATCAATTTACCTGAATTTAAAAATGGCTTCTGGATCCACATCACAGTACTGATTGCTTGACCTTCACTTTAGGAAAGACTTTTCATTGTTATTGGATGTTGACAGTGTTTATAAGTGTGAAATTAGACTTAAATTGTTTTAAACAGAAAACATGATTTCTCTAATAATAAATCATCTGATATTCTAAGTTATTTGAGAAGGATAATCTGTTTATAAGTAAATTTTGTGAGAGAGTGTCAGCAACTACAGTCTGTTTAAAATTTAAGAAGCCTCTGACAAAGTCTATTTATTCATTCAACCAATATCCACGGAGGGACTGTAATGTCCCTGACTCTTGGGCCATGATACATGCAAGGTACTGTTCTGGCTACAGGAATCAAATACTACAAAAATAACTAAGGATAAGATGATGCAAGAGGAATAAGGATGGTGAAACACTCTGTCACAGGAAGACAAATATGGGTGGTTTTCTTCTTAGATATAAGACAGACCCTCAGGTGGCTCCCAGATATCTCCCAAATGATGTTCAGTGATATTAGCCTCATATAAGTAGGACTGCATGTTGCCTAGACCAGTATGGAATATACAAGTTTCCTTCATTTAATGTGCATAGTTATCACAATTGGGCAAGCCAAATCCTTTCTCTGAAAGTGACACCAAGAGACCATATTGCATTTGCTCAAGTGGGATATATTAATCTTGCCAATACACAAGGCAGATGTTTAGTCTAGGATTGAAAAAAGTAAGAAAAAAGAACTGGCTATTAGTGACAAACTTGTGTCAAATTGGCTGGAAGTGATGGAGAGCAGGCAGATGGCCATTCCCATGAGTAGGAAGCATGGAGAGATCTTTCAGGGGTCATCAGAATAAATGAATCTGAGGCTTAAGCTGTATAAGGAAATAAATGAGTAGTCAGCTGCAACCATGCCCTTTTTCTTTCAGAATAGAAGATGGATACTCAACAGCCAGAAGAAAACCAGTGGCAAACTGCTCACAGAGTAACCTCTTGGGCTGCTGGCATGTTACTTCAGTATTCTGAACCCTAGCAAAGGTGGCTCTTAAGGAACCTGGAAGTATGGTTTTATTTTCTCCAGCTAAGGGCTATCTTCAGTGTTCCCAAGTTTTGGATTTTTCTTTGAATGTGGAAGACCTCCTGGGGTTTTTCTCCTGAGGTCCACCAGGAGCTCAGCACTCCATTCTTTCCAAGAAATGGGACCAGGCTGAAAACTCCTTCACTTCTAGCAGTCCAGTCTATGAGACTGTAAGGCACATCTTTAATGAAGGCACAGAGTGCTCAAAAGAGAATTATGGTGGACAAGAAGAACAAAGTTTGAGTATCTAGTTAGCTTAGACTTTTCCTCAGTCCTCTTCTGAGAATGCATTTCAAGGTTTAGCCTTTGGGAGAGTGGGTGAACTTCGTGTGCTCCTTTCACCCCTGACATGGTTATCCTTTCTTAATTTATAGACCAGCTCATATGAACCACCTCATCAGCTAGCCCCTGGGTCAGAAGAAAGTCCATCCTCCCCCTGACTCTCACCATCAAAAAAACTCCACACCTTCCACAGAATCATATATTTATCCACTGTCCTCCAAGAACAAAGCAGTAGAATGCAGTGCTATAAAGTGGGGTTTTGTAGTGATACTACAATGTGTGGTGTTCAATTCTCACCATCAAAAAAACTCCACACCTTCCACAGGATCATATATTTATCCACTGTCCTCCAGGAACAAAACAGTAGAATGCAGTGCTGTAAAGTGGGGTTTTGTAGTGATACAATGTGTGGTGTTCAAG
>NW_006292687.1:5181517-5185005 GCF_000327345.1 Myotis davidii | reverse complement strand
CTTACAGGATGACCTGTTAAGCAGTTGTGGCAGTAAAACAGCACTTTTCCTCTCAGTGATACTCTCCATGCAGTGTCATTAGCAAAATGAATTTTCTTCTTTAGCGGTCTCTGGCCTTGCCTTGTGGGAACAATGAATATGAAGCCTAAGCCTCTGTGTCCTTTTGCTCTAGAAGAGGCCTGAATCAACATCAACAAACAATAAACCCTAGGGCTTAGTAGTGGGAGGTAAAGATTTGGTGAGGGCTGAAGGGGAGAGGGCAATGGGAAGGGGTAGAGGGGAAGGGGCCATATGTAATACTTTTAACAATAAAGATTTATTTAAAAAAATATTCAAACACAGGATCAGAACACAACTTCAACATTGAATGGTCTTTCCCTTCCTCCAAGGAAGGGCTCTGCCTCTCACTGACTCCTTTCTGTTCAAGCTCTCTTTAGGATAAAGAAGTGAGGAGATGGCATTTACCCTATGACTGGGTTTGCATTTCCTGCTTTGCCATATTTTAGCTGCTCACTCTCCATTCCATTTCGTAGTCCTGGAGTCTTTTCTTAATGGCCTTTACCTCATCAATCACCAATGAATGTATCCATCAAACTTGTAGCCTTGTTTAATTTTCAGGTTATGCTTCTGAAACCTCCTACACAAGCCACTCTTTTTTTTTCCCCTTTACATGAGCAATTAGGCTTCTGAATACCCCCAGGGATGATATTTACTTTCTCATCAACAGAGCCAACCTATATTTCTTGGACCTACACCAAGGATGTGGCTCGAGCTCCAATCTAGATCGTCCCTTCAGCTGAGCCTCTTTTCACCTTTAGAGAGATCCATGGTTGGAGCTGTGGGGTTGATAACATAGAACTGGATACGGAACATAAGGTGGACTGATAGTGGCAAATTAGGCACAGAGTAACCCTGATGAGTTTTGCTGACTTCACTGTTGTGTCCGAGGCTGAAGTCCTTTTTATATAAGCACCTAATAAACACAAATAATGACAATAATTTTTGAAAGTTCTGTGACACTGTCATTTATGAAAGGCCATTACATCATTCTGAGTAAAAGTGAAATCTTTGCACTTGTATTTTTCAGGGTCAGGCTTTAATTCATCCGATGGATAAAGTCACAGTAGAATTCCATTATTTCTTCTTTCCTACCACCTTCACAGGACTCCTGCTTATATTAATTAGACATTTAAAAATGTACAAATTTATAAATTTTCTGTATGTGCAGTATATTTCATAGTTTATGGATTTCTTTCATTCACAATACCTTATTTGAGCCACACAAAAATCCTTGTGTGAGGGTTTTAATGTCCCCATTTTTCAGGTGAAGACAGTTTCAAATTGGTTTTTGTGATTTACCCAAGATCATTCAGAAATGGAACTGTGAGTTCATCCCTTGTTGCTGGTTATATATCTCCTACTTACAGTAGGTTTTTAACTAGGCATGTTGAAAATATAGTTTTTTAATTAAGAAGTGGAATCAATTAAAAGAATATTAATTAGTGAGATCAGTCTCTTCTTTCTCATATGTCAGTGCCACAGTTGTGTTTATTATTACACACCTATGAGGTTGTTGAACACTCTCATTAGTATCTCATCTAAGTACAATGATTTGTGAATATTAAACTTAAAAAAATATCCCCTTACTTGACTGTAAATCAATAGCAACGCTGTCTCATGTCTTCATTATTTCTCAAGTGTCTAAATTCTACCTCTTTATTTTTCTAGTTAGCAACCAATTTTAAAAGCATTTCAGCAACTCTTCCATTATAGAATTCTTGTTGTAATAAAATTAATAATTTAAATTTGTTGGCATCAAATGCTGGAAGTTCTCAGGGCATCTTAATGAAAACAGAAAATGATAACAATACTGCATCATGCCCTGATGACTACCCCAGAGCAAGATTGGGTAAACTTGCCAAATGACTGCAAAAGAATGATCCAAATTAAAATTAAAAACAACAATCACATAGGAAAGGCATTTGCTTTACCCTGAAGAGGAATGGATTTCAGGTCTCTTGCTACTGATGATCTATTCAAGGGAAGGAAAAATATCATGCAGGAATCTAAGATTTCTATCAAAATGTTAGCCCTTTGCTGAACCTTGCAATATATCTAGTTTGGTCCCTTCAAATTTGTCCCAAACTGATACACCAAAAAGTGTGATGACTTTCTTAAAGTCCCACAGCCAGTTAAACCAGAGCTTGCCCTGCATCCAAGCCACCCGATATCACATCTGGCGGTTTCCCACTGTTTTGTGCTACCCCTAGTCTGTTTGCAGCATATTGAGGATCCACTCATTTCAGACTGCTAGAAGTAAGTGGCTTTAAGCCACTAATATGCAAAGTTAGAAGAGGAAAAAGTATGAAAGAATTGGGCCAGGACTGGGGTCAGGCAAACTTTAAGGGGAGTTTAAAAATTCAGTAATCAAGAGTAATATTCCAATGTAATATTTTTTGGAAATCAAAATTAATGCAAGTGCCTCTTTAACCTCTTTCACCTCACTTGCCTCACTCTCGTATTGGTCCCCGGAATGGCTTATCTTTCCCTTTATGGCCTGCAGTTAATTTGCCCAAATGCCAATGCTTTATTTTTGAGACGAATGCTTTACTCTTGAAATTCTACAGGGTGAGCCCCCTTTACTCTTTGTAAGTGTCAGAGATATGTGGAAGGGTAAGGCCGCTCACTGTGTGTGTGTGTGTTTTAAACTATGTCCAATATTTTTTACACTCTTCTCTTCCGAAGATGGACTCTATCTTCCTTCCTTGAGTGCGGACTGCACTTAGTGACTAGCTTCTAAAGAATAGGGTGTGGCAGAAGTGGCCTCCTGTGATTTCTGAGCCAGGGCCATAGGAGGTATGGAGCTTCCTCTTTGCTCTCCTGGGTCACTTGCTCAGAAGAAAGCCAACTGCCTATTAGGAGGACATTCAAGCAGATCATGCAGAGGTTCATATGGGTAGTAACTGCAGACTTCTGCTAACAGCGTGTGAACGAGCCAATATGGAAGAAAATTCACCTAAAATCTATGTTACATTACTACTTATTTTATTTGGAGGAGAATTAAAATATCTGAATTTTGCCCAGGCAGTATGGCTCAATGGTTGAGTGTTAACCTATGAACCAGGAGGTCATGGTTTGAGTCCCGGTCAGGGCATATGCCTGAGTTGTGGGCTCGTCCCCAGTAGCTGATATATATATGCATTTTACCCCTATTAATTAGTTTGTTTCAATTATTTTCCATTCTCTAGTTAAATAACAATAGTAAATTGTCCTGACAAATGATACTTTATTTTTCAAGACTTCTTTTCTAAAGATTCTGTGGGAAACTGATATAGGGTTTAGCCTCGGACTGACCTGCTGGCAAAGTCACAAACAAGTCCTAGCTTAGAGGGCACAGTCCTCTTAGCATAATTAGGCTTGACCTTATAACACTTCCTAGATCTTATCTGGGAATCTAATGGGCTGAGGAAGTGCAGGAAGTATAACAT
>NW_006292687.1:5169761-5181501 GCF_000327345.1 Myotis davidii | reverse complement strand
GAGATCTTATCTGGGAAGCTAAGGGGCTGAGGAAGTGCAGGAAGTATAACCATGGTGTAAACAAGTGAAACTCACAAGAACCTTGTAAACAAGTGAAACAAGGTAACTTTGGTAACCACTACCTTGTTTACCTCTCAGTATAAAAAGCTTGGTGAGGCCTGAGCACAGTGGAAGTCCTTCCTCCTGAGTTGGACTTGCTCGCCTGGTCCCCCAGTATTCCCAAATTATCTCCTGTCTTTTCTTTTTCATTTGTTGTGCGGCTCCTCTTCCAGACCCGAACCCTGAACCACGCAGGACGTGGAGGGAAACACTTACGACAAGATTCCATATCCTCTATAAGATGAGCAGATTGCTATTTTAAAAGATGGTATAATTTACATACAGTGAAATGCATGAAGTTGCAGTGTACAGTTAGATGAGAGTTGAAAATTAAATAGATATGTATAACCAACACAATGAAGATAATGAACATTTATATCATTCTAGAAAATTCCCTCCTGCCTCTTCTCAATCCACACTACAACTCTATCCTGAAGCAAATACTATTCAGATTTTTTTCAACATCAATTAGATATACCTATTAATTTAATATAAATGAAAAACATATAGTATGCACTCTTTTATGTTTTTCTTATTTGGTGCTCATGTTTTTGAGATTCATCTATATAATTGTATGTATTGATAGTTCATTTTTATACCCAATTAGTATCTTATTGAATGCTACATTATGTTTATATACACATTTCTCCCTAGACAGGCATCTGGGTTATTTGCCATTTGGTGATATGAATAAAAGTGTTATAGACATGTTGACACAATTCTTTGTATGGACAGATATTTCTTTTCACTTTGGTTTACATAATTAGGAGTAGAAGTGATGGGTCATATGGTCAATGTAAGTTGATCTTTATACAAAACTGCCAAACAGTATGCCAAAGTAATTTTACTGTTACTTACTGCAACTGGCAATAAAAAGAGTTTCAGTTGCTCTGCATCACAGAAAACTTTGAAAGTTTTTTTAAGGTTTCAATTGGATTTTTTTAATATGTACCAGCAGGTTGGAGAAACTAAGAGAAGGAGAAAAAACAGTTATGGCTTTTGAGGGGCTACTTGGTTGAGAAAATTATGTTTGTAATTAAAGCTACTGGATTTTTTAATATGTACCAGCAGGTTGGAGAAACTAAGAGAAGGAGAAAAAAACAGTTATGGCTTTTGAGGTGCTACTTGGTTGAGAAAATTATGTTTGTAATTATAGCTACTGGAGAGGGAAAAATGTGTAAAATAATTGGTGAATTGTAAAGGACATTATTATAAAGAAAACACTGACCCTATAGGAAAATCTCTGTATATGTCAATATATGGTGTTATTTTTCTTGGAAACTCAAGAAGAATGACCATAAGTGAAATTTTCTATTGATTCAATTAGTCATATATTTTAATGCATTTTATAATTTGAAATATTGGGAGGATGAAGGGAAGACAGATGGTAGAGATTTGAAGAACATAGAGCTGCAAGATTCACTATGTTCTATGAAAAATTCCATGAAACAAGTAAATCAATCAAGTCCTCAAGCTACTTATATTATGTGTTCTATTTATATATACAGGAAATTAAGTTAAATGTATTTATTGTTCTCCTACTCTCTTCTTTATAGAATATGCAGTGTTTTCATAAAGAAAAGAGATAGCCTAGCCTTGGTTTTCATAATATCAATAGACACTTGACACCCGTTATTGCTTCTATTCTTTGAGTTACAATATCTTGCTTATGTTCAAGCTTGGATAACTGTAATGGTGTGGTATAAAACAATGTGATACTTAGGAAATTCTTTATAATTGAAGGAAGTTCTCTTTAAAAAATAGAATTGGCTGTAGTTCTTATAATACTCAAAGAATACTTAGCTTCTTTGTAACTTAGAAAATTTAAGTTACCGGTCTCTAGATGATTTTTCTTATTTTATTTAAAAAAAACAACACAAATAAAACAAAAAAAACCAATGTGGTATTGAAAAATAATTAGCTGTTTACAGAGAAACCAGCCTTATATGAATACTTTAATTATTGAGTACTGAAAGGAAAAGGTTAAAATATTACATCTATTTTTTTTTGCTCTTGCAATATTTGACACTGCCTAATGTGTTAAAACAAGACAAGGCGGAAATTGAAAATAAATATAGAAAGTGACAGAGATTTTGCAGCCCCAAGAGATGACAAGAGGTTACCATTCATAAGCTTTGTTGATCAAATAGAAGAAATGAGCAAAATCAATAATGGGAATGATGGAGATTAAAATAGATTAAGCTAATTGGGACATTCACTCAGTTTAACAAAATGTGTCAAGATAAAGAGATGGGGAACAACTATATCCATCCTCAAAGTAGATCTATGAGAAATGTGTGGGATCACAGGGCTTGCCCTAATAAAGTGGGGCGAGCATGAGGCAAGCCTAGAAAGTGGCTACCTCAGTATCCTTCATCTTTACCTGATGCCCAGAGGCATAGAAACACAGCAAAGCTGGGCACATGACAACTCCCAAAGCAGTTGTCTGGAAGTGGGAAATTAAAAATAAGTGGATGGAAAGGAGAGGTGAACACAAGCCGATTACCATCACATAATCATTGTATCACAGGTACAAGAGAAGACAGACCACATAGGCCTTTTGCAGTGACAGAGATAAAGAGGCAAAATTTTGAAACACAGAAGTTTAACCACCGAGCTTATTTATGGCCTTGTACATTCCAAGATACCACAGTTTTGGGAAGCAGTGCTATATTTTATGGGTGTCATTTTTGAACAGTCCACACACAGGAAAGCAAAATAAACTGAAGTGCATATCAGGAAGAAGCAATGCAAATAGTAACCCTGTGGTGTGGGGTTAATTTCAAGTGAATGTCTCCTCAAAGGAAAGTTCATGACCAGAGATCAAAAAGGAGTCCATCGAAAGTAACAGGAAATATCACTGAATCTACACAGAAATATATGTTATCCTTGGACCTTTCTCTCTCCCACACCAAGTAGGTGCCCTTTCTCTGAATCCAATTATTATACCTAATCAGCAAAACTAGTGTGGACAAAAGGGGCCACATGCTGACCCGACAAGCTCAGGAGAGGCCTGCATGGCAGACTTGCAAACTCGGAGACCTAAAGTAACCACAAAGGATGGTCTGAAATTAAACCTTAAGCAGTTATGGTGGGCAGTTACTAGGCCAGTACCTTCACTGACAAGATCAACCTTTACCTTAACTGAGCCTATCAAATGTATAAATACAAATGTAAACCACCATTCTCTGGAGGATTATCTCAATTTGTTGAGGTTCTGCTTCCTAGCATATGTCGACAGTTTGGCTCAAATTAAACTCACAAAAGGTCTTTACAGTTTCAATGTTTTTTTGTTTTGTTTTGTTTTGTTTTGTTTTGTTTTGTTTTGTGTGTCTGTGTGTTTTTTACGTTAACACTAGTATGAACACTACCAAGAGAGAAAAAAAAATCATGAGGTCCGTATGTGCTCCATGAAGGTTGATTAGTAAGTTGGGGACAGAAGTGTGTTTGTGCTGAGCACTTTAGTTGTTGAGAGAGCCCAGTTCATCCAAAGGCTTTTTTATTCTTTTTAATTGAATTTGTTGGGGTCAAAATAAATTGTTGATAATTATAGTATGGCTTGTAAATATCATAGAACTCAAACAATAAGCAGAGGTTTGGATTTTAGACACAAATAGTAACCTTTGATGCAATCCTGGCTGGGCTAGTCATTTCAGTTCTCCGGATATTGTGTTTCTTGCCTACCAAACAGCCAATTGGAATAGTAAAACTAAGATACACTTAATTTTTATAAAGCCCAGGTTTTTGTTCTTTCCCAATTGTGTATATTGTTATGCCCAGATTTCAAGATCCCCAATAGACCACCAGGGAGCCAGCCGAGTCCGATGCAAAAGCAGATACAGTCTTTATTCGAGCTAGTTCGGCTCCCCCCACACTCACCAAAGCAACGCCTGGGGCAGAGAGTGAGAGGGCTCTGTGGGGAGAGGGGTTTTATAGGGGAGTTGTTGTAAGGAGAGGAGAGAGGACTGTGAGCACTGCTGATTGGCCAGGCGCAAGTTGGTGTCTTGTTACACAGGATGTGGTTGTATCTATGGCGCGCACTTCCTTTGATTATCATTGGTTAGTTTAAAGAAATCCTAGGTGTGGCTAGCAGAGGCTTGGGCTTCCGGGAAGAAGCTCCTTGCCGAGCACATGGCTAAGGCTGCTGCCCAAATATGGAGGATCCGGGGTAAGATGGAGAGCGTAGCCCTTGCTCTGGGGCAAGATGGAGGGCGTAGCTCTCACACTTTCATATATATGTGCAAGAGCCGACACTATCAGCTAACTTTTCTACTGATTAGTTTCTTCTACAACACTTTACCCATATCATATACAAGGCTGAATGATGATATTCACCCACACATATATTTTTAAAAATACATGGAGGTCAGTTGCACACTGCTGGCTACTTTTCCTCTGGGGTCTTAAGGTACAGAGTCACTTCAGATCCCATTTGAGACAGTTGCTAAGAAATGAGGTGGCAGGCTTACCCAGCAGCTTCAGTTTTTACTTTGGAAATAGAAAGAGTCCTACCTCCCTTGCTAATACTCAGATGTTACCTGACTCCTGAAAAATCTGAAACCAGCCTATGGTTACCTAATAACCTCAAGGCATTAGCTGAATTGTCCTGGATCAGATATCTACACAATTATAAGGTGAGATTTCATATAACATAGATATTTACATTAAACATACTCAGAATAGCTATTTTCACTAGAGCAATGATAGATCAACCAATGGCAATTTAATGAGAGTATCGTCTGTCCTTGTAAGGGATAGTCCCTCTCTGCTGCAAAAGGTGGGACCCGAGCACACGGTATCAGGCTTGTCAGAGATGTTCTGTCACTGATTAAAGAGCTGCATGTTCCTCTTTAGTCACAAAAACATTTCATGGGGTAACCTTGTTTCTGTCTTAATGGATTCAGGCAATGTAATGAGAGCTACCAAAGTGGACATGAGAAACCCTTTGAGAGACAGAGCATGTCACTTCTCACTTACTCACTAATGGCAGTCCCTCCCGGGCTGAGCAAGCCCTTCTTGACAGAGCTGGGAGAGTCATTTAAAATGCACCTGCATTCCTTCCTCCTTCAAATGCAGCAGAAAGGCCCCAAAGAGAGAGATTTTTTTCTTTTGTTAGAAAGAGCAAATATAACCCACAGGTGTCTTTGTTTCATCAGAGCTGATAAGTGATGTATTATCAAAGAGGAAAATAATACTCCCTTAAATAATGTACAATGCATGCTCTGCCTTTTTCCAAAGTATATTTCAATCTCTAGGTTCCCCCAAACCCAGGGCTTAGGGGATTTATATGATATATTTTTAATAATATATTTTTATTGATTGCAGAGAGGGAGAGAGAGGGAGATTGAAACAGAAACCTCAGTGTTGAGAGAGGGGCATGTTGTACCCTGGCCAGGAATGGAACTGTGACCTCCTGGTTCATAGGTCAACACTAAACCACTGAGCAACACTGGCCAGGCTATGATATCTTGATATCTGTAAGATACACACTAAATAAGTGGCTGAATTAGGAACAGGACTAGCGGTCTCCAACTCTATCTCTCATTGGTGTGTGTTTTTGTGTGTAAATGACAATTTAATACCTGCCATGACCAAGCTGTGATGCATGCAAGACAAATAATTTGACTGTTCAGGAAAAGTCAGAAAAAGAAGGACTGCGTTGAGAGTGCAGTTTTATTCTATGTCTTTTGCCAATTTGAAGAAGCAACTAATTCATAAACTATATGGTAAGCACATTTAACTGTTATAGGATTTTTCTCATGCTTAATGAAAACAGAGATCATAACCAGGAAACCAACTGTAAAATTGAAAGAACTAGATGTTGCTAATAAAGACCATCATTTTAGGAAAATAAATTTGTTTCTGGAAAGCTATTCTTGAATGTATGCTTGAGGTGCCCACAAGAAAACTAATTCAACCGAGAAACAAATTGATCTTGCTTCACTAGTTTACATGAACAGAGCAAAAGTACACACCAACAAGTTATATCACTTAATAATTTCTTGATGCCTAAAATGAATCAATGACAAGATCACCTTGAATTATTACATTTTGAAATCATGTGTGTAAAGTAGCCTAGAACTGCAGTTCATGCACCAAATTATGTTTCATTAAGAACATCTTCAGAGATAACAGAATAAAGGCAATCATGATTTGTGTAGAACTGTTATCTATCATATTTGGGAATTTTGTGTCTTGAGAGGTTTTATTTTTGTTAATACATTGGTAACAATGTGGAGATGAAATAATAATGCACAACTTGATATTGCATTTGGTGTCTGAGAATGTGTCATTTTATTCTTGAAGGCATTTTATTGGATCTTAAAGAGGTAAAAAGAACCCACCTCTGTAAAACCAATTTTCTCAAGACTCTAATTCTTCCTGATTATGGTTTCAAAAGTTGCATGCAACTTTTTTTATTAAAATAGTGGGATATGGGAAGTTGCAAGTAGTATTCTCCATTTTCCCAATTTGCAAAAGCTAGAATTCAATGGATTTCTGTTGCTTAATTTGGGGCCATCATAGGAAACAATGAAGTAAATCTTGAAAACCTTCCTGTTAAAGATTCCTTTCATATCCTTTCTCTTCTGTGCTCCAGGAGAGCAGAGAACATCTTATTTGACAATGGACATGTGGAAATGGTTCCTAAAAGAGGATGTTAATTTCAAATGCTGAATGGAGTGGAGGGAGGGGCATAGACTATTTCTTAACATTTTCATATATATATATGAAAAGTATGAGAAGTATGTGTTCTATGATAACTGATGAAAGCATTTCAAGCAGTATCATTCCAGACTCCACTTTTGGGAAATCACAGTGCTTTGGAGTTTACGTTTCAATGTTCTAATAGCAAAAGGTATAATGAACAAATCAATAATAAAAGTTTAATCTAAGAAGACTGTTTAAATATCAGGGAGTGACAATTTAGAAGCTCTCTCTAAGGTAACTATTTATTAATCAGAAAAGTAATGACAACTCTTAAATTTTCATTAAGGTATCATCAAAATGAATTATTTTAAATAAATGACATGCTATTTTGAATACTTCTAGTTTTCTTTCTTTAAGAAATATATTTTGAATTCACATTCGTTATAAATTCAAATTTTACAAATTCAAACTAGAATTTATGTGTTTGCTTGATTACATTTCTTTAGAGTTAAACTGCATTTTCTAATTATGTTTAATAAATCCCACTAAAGATGGCTTATTTTAATTCATAAATTTTAAAAATATTAGAGCCATAAATCTACTATAAATATAAATTGTAGAAATCAGAGTAAACCCTAAAGATCATTTGTCAAGAGGTTTTTGACTGTTTTACTATACAGTGACAATTGTGGCCTTTACATTCCACAGATCCCTTACTTAAATAGCCTACATAGTCCATGTTTAGTGTGAAGAATTATCTACCTAAGTTACAAATATTCAGACTCATATAATCTTGTATAATTAATATCAATGCATTAAGAAAAATGATAGTATGTAATATATTTATTAGCTTGTGCAGTCTCATTGCAATATTTATTTCTTCTGAAATACTGAAAATAACTAATGGATTTCCAATCATTTTATAGAGTCTGAATGCAAAACTACTCATCTGCAAATTTATTTCAAATTCAAAAATCCAAGATGAAATAGGGTTAGGAAAATACTGAATTTAAGTGATATATTCTATAGACAAAGTTGTAAAGGGCTTTCCTCACACAACATTGTTATTGATATGGGTATAAAGATCCTCTTACCTCCCTAGGGCTTCTTGAAACCTTTTCCTGCACAGCATTTCCTCAGCAAAGATTAATGAGCCTAATGAGGGTGACTCTGGTTCAAGTTTAATTTTGAGACCCCAGTTGTGTCTTGCTTGGTGGGAAGGAATAAATAAATTTGTTTCTTGGAAGCTATTCTTGAATGTATGCTTGAGGTGCCCACAAGAAAACTGATTCAACCGAAAAACAGATTGATGTTGCTTCACTGGTTTATATGAACAGAGAAAAATACACACCAACAAGTGATATCACTTACATCACAAGGATAGGTGGTGGTTTTGAACAAGTCAGATCTAGACTTTTGGGGCTTTTATTTCTTTGCCACCTAGAGACTGAATATACGAACAGGCCATCACCAAACCATATATAAAAAATAAAACTCTGACTCACAACCTATAGCAACCAGCCCAGGAAACCAATCTATATCTACTATAACCAGCCCAAGAAACCAGCCTGCTATCTATCTGTAATTCACACTTATAAGAAGTCAGACCAATAACTCTAGTTACAATCCAAGAAACCAAAAATAAATAAATAAATAAATAAATAAATAAATGAGCTTTAAGCTTCATTAACAGATATGCAGTGAAAAAAGAGTGTTTTGTGCTCCTAATGATTCTTATGACCCATTTTCAGTTGAGGGTCAACCAGAACAAGCAGATATGCACCCCCCCCCACACACACACACAAATTACGTGGGATGAGCCACTTCTAGTTAGCCCACCTGCAGTTTCTCCATGCTGACAGCCTCCAATCAGAGTCTATCTGAAACCTTCCATTTTTTATTCTGTAAAGTTTTCCCATTCACCTGCCTGCCTTTGAGTCTTTGCCAAGCTCAAGTGGTGGTGGCTGACTACCTTTTTATAGCAAGCTCTAAATAAATAGATTTTGCTTTTTCTTATTTAGTTGGTCTTCATTTATTTCCACACCTTTGATTCACAATGCAGTTAGATCCAGATTAAGATTAGGTGCAATAAAGAAAATACATGCTTTTGACATGAAAGCAATTATTTCTTTCTGGTTAAGATTAAGGAAGGCTTTATGAAAGTGTTTACATCTGAACTCAGCTAAATTAATAGATTTGGGCTGGAAGCCAAATAACTTTTTTATTTTACTTATTTTTTTTTGGTGTTGTAGTTATTACTCTTGCTTTTCTATTGTTGTCTATTAATGATATTTAAAATCTTGTTTTTCTGGAATCTTAAGTGATCAGAATTTTAATTGATCCAATCCTAAACTGGTTTCTGATTTTAGAATGAGTCTTACATTTAGCTAAACATTTTTGCATATCTTTCATCAATTCTTTTGAAGTGGTTCTGTGTTGAATGTCCTTTTGTTGGGGAGGGAATGACTGAGTGGTGAATATTCCTAATGAAACTAGTTTTTTAAATACCCATGGGTTCTCATGAAATGAGGACTATTTTAGCCTTTTATTTTCTTTGTCCCACTGCATTGCCCATCTGTCAAGGTTCATCTAAGCCAAGAGCTCATCCTACAGCGATGAATTTGAAAAAGCTGGTCCAATAAATCTGACCTGGAGAGAATCAAACATTGAAACCTTTATAAAAATCAATCTATTAGTGTATAGTCATATATACATAATCTGTAAGTGACTTTTGTGGTGGTGAGCAGCAAGAATTTGTATTCATTGAAGAAGAGTGCAAGCACAATCTTGAGAGATTCTGGTGTTAGCTCAGAGACATAAGCACCATGAGTAACACCAGATTTGCCTTTACAACAAGGAAAAGACTAGATAAACAACAAATTAATGAATTCTATCAAAACCTTCAGAGTGCTGAGGGTTTTAGGGCAAACAACTCACATAAAATAGGGAGAGAAATGGACACCTGAAAGAAGCAGAAACAGTTGAGCATGTTTCCCTGGGTTAGATTCCACATAACAACATATATATCTGTAAATCCATTTAAATAGAAATTTTGAAATAATAGCTGAAAGGAGAGTGTGCACAATTGTGAGAGTGTAGAGCCCCTGAACACTACAGACATGGGGGTTCACACATTCTTGCAGGGTTTTCTCCTCCCAGAACACTGCTGGGTATATAGATGAAAGGTTTGAGAAAATCCTGAGAAAGCTCCTTCATGATACCTGCAGTCATGATACTGTTGCTAAAACTCTGCTAAGACACATCTCACCTATCTCCCCTAAGGGATAAAATTATTCATCTGGGAGAGGAATAGCATCAAAACCTGAAGCCAGAGGGCACTGGTGGAACCTGATAGCAGTTGGCGAAAAGGAAGGGAGGCTAGACATGAAAGTTCTTCTCCTCTACCTTCTCTAAGGGACAAAAGTTTTAATATTCGTGGGAGAGGGTATCAAAATGTGCAGCCTAAGAGCACTGTGAGGCCAATGGAAGTGAAGGGAAGTAAATGAAAGCAACAACTAAAACTATGTACCTTATATCCAGGCTCATTTCTCTATTGTTGCTAAGAAACAAAGCCTTAACCTTCAGGGGGCAGATTATCTACATCTATATCCTAAGGGCTTATGAAATCCCATAGCAGCTATAGTTGGAGGAATGGAGGCAACCAGTGAAAAGTCTGCTATTGCAACAAATAGGGGGCGAGGAGTCTTATCATGAGTGAGGGAAGGTACCACAACTGCTGCAAGGGGACATGGAGGCATAACATTACACCTGGAGGGGATGGAGCAGAGATGGGAGAATTAAAAAGGACTCTTGCAGGTAGGCCAGAACAAATATGGTACCACAACTGCTGCAAGGGGACATGGAGGCATAACATTACACCTGGAGGGGATGGAGCAGAGATGGGAGAATTAAAAAGGACTCTTGCAGGTAGGCCAGAACAAATATGGGCACCATTACATCTGGAAGAGGGGCAGGGTCATTTGTTAAGGCCACATCCCCAAGACCAGGTTTACAAAAATCTGCCTAAGATTAAGACTTAATCTAAATATTAGAGAACATGCACCCTCCCACACCCCCACTATTATGCTAATAAGCATTAAATAAACATAAGTGTAAGATAGCTGGGAAAATGGAAAACACAGGCTTTCTCTGAAGAGAAGTGCAAAGGGAAGCACTCAAGTCAGATGGGGAAGTAAAAATAATTTATCACTAGAGCAATTTGAAGACTTTAGTAACAACCCATAGCAACAAACAGCCCCCAAGCCTGACAGAAGGAAAGGTATGCTCAACTCCAAGCATAAAAGTGTTTACTCAGTACCTAACGTTCTGTACAATATGCCCAGATTTGAACAAAAAAATTATGCGACATCTAAAAAGGCAAGAAAAAACACTCTGAAGAGACAAAACAAACCTTAGGACTGTAATGGAGCAATTAAGTAAATAGATGACAAGTGATAGGATCTAAATTGTATGCTGTTAGAATGGGAAGTTATAGATAAGCAAGAATGACCCATTTAGTAATGGGAAAAAAAAGTCAGAATATCCAAGGACTGTGGAACAAATACAAAAGGTGTAACATAAGCATAATGGGAATATCAGAAGAAAAAAAAAGAGAGAAAGGACCCAAATAAATATTTGAAAAAGTAATGACCTGAATTTCCCAAAATTAAAGTCAGATACCAAACCACAGGTCCAGGAAGCTCAGAGAAGAAGCAAACAAACAAATAAACAACAACAAAAACAGCTACAAAAACAAATAAACAAACAAGAAACAAACCATGCCCAAATGCATAGGCATATCATTTTCAAGCTACAATGATAAAGAAAATCAAAGATAAAGAAAAATATCCTGCAAGATGCTAGAAGGGAAAAAAAAATACCTTATCTATAAAGGAACCAAGATAAAAATTCTCAGAAAACAGGCAAGCAAAAGAAAGTGTTGAGAGAAAAACCCCATCAACCTAGAATTCTGAATCATGTAAAATTATATTCT
>NW_006292687.1:5166106-5169577 GCF_000327345.1 Myotis davidii | reverse complement strand
AGTATTTATTCTGACAAATTAAACTTAAGGGCCAGAAAGAATATGAGAGATAGAGATAGATAGATAGATAGATAGATAGATAGATAGATAGATAGATAGATAGATGATAGATAGACAGGAGAGCTTATATAGTTATAAAGCCATATATTCTTCAAGAAGCCATAATCCTAAAGGTTTCTGAACTAAACAAAAGAATTCCAAAGTACACGAGGTAAAAGCAGGTAAACCTGAAAAGTAAATAGATAAATATACAATTATAGAGAAGACTTCAATATTCCTCTCTCCATAATTGATAGAAAACATAGTCAGAAAAATCAGAAAGGATATATATTACCTAAAAATACTCGCAATTACCTTGACCTTATTGATCCTATAACTGAAACAACAATAATGGAATCCACATTCTTCTTAAATGACCATAGAATATTCACCAAGACAACCCAACAAAATTTTAAAAATAGAAATAATGCCCTAGCTGGTGGATAGAACATTGGCCTGTGGACTAAAGGGTCTTGGATTCCATTCAGGTCAAGGGCACATGCCTGGTTTGTGGGCTTGATCCCAGTTGCTGGCAAGCAGGAGGAACCAATAAATGGTTCTCTCTCATCATTGATGTTTCTGTCTTCCTCTCCCTTCCACTCTGAAATCAAAAAAATATATTTAAAAATAAAAAAAATTAAAAAAGAAACAATGCACAGTATTTTCTCAGCTTATAGCATAATTAAATTAGAAATCAATAATGGAGATATATCTATAAAATGTCCACATACTTGTAAATTAAACAATATGGTACTAAATAGCCACAAATGACACACAGAGAAAGTATCAATGGGATAATGTTTTTAAATATTTTGAATTAAATAAAAACTAAAATACAGATTATCAAAATTAACTTAGCAGAAAACATGTGTTTTTAATGTATGTATGTTAGAAAAGAGGAATGGTCTAAAATCTGGTCAACCATCTAATCTAAGCTACCACATTAAGAAACTGCAGAAGGGCCTATTAAATCTGAAGCAAGCAGAAAGATGAAAGTGATGTTTAGAAATGACTGAAATTCACTAGAGATAACCAATAAAGACGAAAGTCACTTATTTGAAAAGAAGAATAAAAATAATCTCTAGTAAGTATGATCAAGAAAAAAAATAGGACACATATTATCAATATCAGGGATGAAAGCAGAAACATAACTTCTGATCCTGTAGGCATGAAAGGATAGTAAGAGGACACTGAACAATCCCATGTTCATAAATTCAATCAATAACTTAGATGAAATGGGCCACTTCATCGAAAGTCACAACTACCCAAACTCACTCAAAAGAAAAATATCATTTGAATACATTCCATCTATTAAAGAAATTGAATTTGTAGTTAAAATTTTTATATATAATCTCAAAACCAAATTATTTCACTGGCAAAATGGGATGGAGGAGTCTTCTAGGAACCCAACTGAAGACTATCATGAAGGGGCCATGGGCAGCATCACACACTACACTGTAGGCAGAACATGGCAAAGCTTGCTCTGTGGCCTGATTATACTTTCAATCACCCCAGGGATAAGTATTTCTCAAGGGCAGAGAATAGGAAGATCTGGAATCTCAAACCTATCCTCACCAATAGCATTTCTCAGAAATCCTCTAAAGAGAAAGTGACATTGCCAGGATAATTGTGAAGAACATTTTATTTAGCTACAATTTGGCTGTCATTTTCTATATGTTTGGTATTTCTCTCCCCTTTTGATTAATAGAGACATTCTCATAAATAAAAGATCTTGGGCTCTTGAAACTGTCTTGCTCTCTTATTTCCCCTGTGAAGTCATAATCCCCCATTTGTGACATCACAGCCTCTCCACTGCAATCAACAGTGATGTTTCAAGCTGGGGATTAAATGCTTCAGAAGAAGACGACTTTACAAGAGCTGAGGGACTCTCAAGGAATAAAGATCCAATTAGCATGTAAATGCCCTTTTTAATTAAAAAAAAAGGAGAAGGAGAAAATCAAGGGATGAGTAGATAGTCTCAGAATGGGAGTGGTTTTCTTTGAAATAATCAATCTGGCCTTCCTCTTCACTCTTCTCTTTGCCCCACCCCCCTTGAGTGAATGAATATTTAAAGTTAAGAAAACACTAAAGGTAGAGAAAGTCTGTGAATAATATATATGAGTATTGTTCCTCTGGCATATTTTCTGGGTCTATTAACCTGACAGAATTAAGGCAAAATTAGAAAATGGGCTGCTATAAGAAATGGCTGTGGTTTTGACTTTGATTTCCACTCTGATAGGACTTTGTACCAACCCTCATCTCCATCACTCGCTCCCACTGTTTCCTGAGCCATCCTTCAGTTTCTTAAAATCTCAAAGCTTTCTTCCACTTCAGAACTTGACCGGCAATCCCTTCATCCAGGAACATTCTTCCTCCACACCCTTTGCAAACCTTGTCCTATTGATCATTCAAGTCCAAACATCAATGTTACTTCCCCTGAGAGGCCTGCACTTGACATTTTCATCTATATTAGGATCTTGATATTTAATCTTATAGCACCTTGACACTTTCCTAGCAAACATCATAATGCTATTATATGTTTATGTGTTTGATATATTTGTGTACTGTCTGCCTCCTTCACTAAGTTCTAAGTTCTATGTCTGCCTCCTCCACTAAGTTTTATGCTGTAATGCAGGTGTGAACACATCTGTTCACACCTGCATTACAGCACATAGGACATAGCCTGGCACACACATATAAATATACTAGAGGCCTGGTGCACAAGATTGGTCCACTGGGGGGAGCGGGGGTCCCGTCAGCCTGGCCTGCACCCTCTCACAGTCCGGAACCCCTCATTCCTTACCACCCGCCTGTAGCAGAGGCTGGAGAGTCTCCGGCCACTGCCACTGGGCTCGCCAGCTGTGAGCCTGGCTTCCTGGCTGAGCAGCGCTCCCCCTGTTGAAGCACACTGAGCAGTTTCTGCATTGAGCGTCTGCCCCCTGGTGGTCAGTGCGCATCATAGAGACCAGTCATTCCACCATTCGGTCAATTTGCATGTTAGGGTTTTATTATATAGGATTAAATTCCTAAAAGAAAAAAATAAACTACCGATATGTGGTAACTCCTGAAGTAATTCTCTTGGTAGCTCTCATCACATGCCCTCTACTATCAGGAGCTTCATGATCACCTTGTAAAATAGAAAATGAGTATTGACAAAGAAGTCTATCAAGCTGGGGACTCATTCTGGGATTCATCATTTATAAATACTTATGTGAATATATATGTGTAAGTAGGTTGACCAAATAAGTTGTCATCTAACAAGAACTCTTTTATGTGTGAAAGGGAATGCTAGTTATTAGTTATGCTAGGATCATAGGCATAAACCCATGCTTTCTTAGGCTAATTGGGACATACACTTTTCACTTTATGTATCAGATATTATGGTACATCTTAGAAAACATATAAAAAAGGAAATAATTTATGTCTTTAAAG
>NW_006292687.1:5164925-5165978 GCF_000327345.1 Myotis davidii | reverse complement strand
TATATATATTCAGTACTATAAAGTGATAAATTATTTTTTAAAAAGTTATAGCTGAAGAGCTATTAATATTGAATCTATAAAAGATCAATGACTATTTCCAAAACTTGCCAAATTATGTTAACCAATAGACCAATTTTTCTTTCAAATGACCCCACTATAATATGATATAAAAACCATTACTCTATTCTACACTAAGGCTCTAAACCAACTTGAGGCTATAGGGTCTACTTGCAATATAAAGAAAGCGAAAGGAGTTGAGGACTGTGCATGCTTTCAAGTATTGGATGTCTTATCTATCAAATACTATGGGAAAATACTTTGTTCTCCTGTCAACCTTATGCACAGCCAACAGGGATTAGGGTTCCTGAACATACGCTGTCACATATGTTGATGAATTGATTGTTTAACTGGTGCTAGGCATAAAAGATCACTGTGTCAGGCTCAAGAGACATCCAATGAGGGCAGTGAGAGTTTATGTCCTTCCTCCTTTTATATTTTTTTGTAAAATATGATATCACTAAACTTATATTCTAAGCATGGGTTTGATGTTCTACAAACATTGGTCCATTACTGGGGGAAAAACAAAAACAAAAAAAACAAGTATGAGTTAGGCAGCACAAAGTTGGCCCAAATTGGGCCTGAAACTGATCTATTAAGTTCTATCAAAAGATATGTTCTTTCAGAATTTTAAGTCTAAAGGAAATTATGTTAAGTTGGACTTCTAAAGATCTCAGATGAGGAGACTTTAGTTCAGAAAGAAGAAAGTTCTTCACATACTCAGATGTAGAGTTGTGACAAAACTCTGATATCTGAGTTCTGTTGAGATTATTTTTCTTATGAGCCTCTCATTGGTGGGTTCTCCCCTCAAAGCAAAATGCATGATTTGTGGCTACTAATTTCTGCCTAAAGTTTCCTGCAATTCTAGGTCTAAGGAAAGATATTTCTGGTACAAATGTCTCGTCAGATGTAAAGGGAAGCCTATATTACCCCTGTATCTATGAATGCAGAAATCTTTAAAATGTATGGGCATCAAGTACTTTCAAAAACATACAT
>NW_006292687.1:5163041-5163795 GCF_000327345.1 Myotis davidii | reverse complement strand
TCACCATTGAAGTAAGTCTGAATTTTAACCCTTTGAGTGCCAACCAATATCCTAGGAACTATGCTAAAATTGCCAAGGCATTTTTGCTGATTTTACAGCAGTTTAGGAAAAAAATTATGAAATCGTAGGACCTGTAAAAAATTAGACAGATAAATGCCGGTGGTCAATTTTAGAACTACAAACATTCGGCATCATAAGTAATCTGCACTTAGGTGCCATCTGTCAATAAAGAGTGAACTACTAGCAACTAATAGTGACACTGCAGGAGGAATGCGATAGTGCTCCCAGCACTTTTGGCGAAAGACAAAAATGCGATAATGCTCCCTGGCACTCTAAGGGTTAAAGAAGGATGAAGAAGCACTTAGCTTACTGATTTCTTTGCTTTCCAGCATATCTCTATTAGAAATGATGTTTGGGGATTTGGCCAGCACTCCTCCAGAAGACAATCATTTACCTTCCTAAAGCATAATCAATATCATCATCACCATTAACAAAACAAATCTACACAAATAAAAGACAAAGATGCTAATTGACTGTACCTTCGTCTCACCATCAGCCAATCAGACGAGTATGCAAATTAACCCAACAAGGGTGGCCGTTAAATTTGCATACTGCAGGTGGGGCGGAACAATGTGATCCGACACCCGTCCTCCGCCATCCGGGCCACCCTTGTGCGACCCGGGGCGGCAGGGCAGGGCTGCGTGATCGGCCACCCACCATGCCACCATCCTGGCCTGCCATCTGTGACCGGGGG
>NW_006292687.1:5161210-5162527 GCF_000327345.1 Myotis davidii | reverse complement strand
TACCCCAGGCTGGCCAGGCACCCCAGCGGGACCCCCACCCTGATCTTGGACACCCTTCAGGGCAAACCAGCCGGCCCCCTCCCATGCACCAGTCCTCTATACTATATAATAAAAGGGTAATATGCAAAATGACCCTAACAGCAGAGCGACTGTGAATCACTTGTCACGCTCAATGCAGGAGCGTGGTCCCACAGAGGGAGCTCTTCTCAGCCACTAGCCTGGCTGACTGCTGCCAGTACAGCGGTGGTGGCCAGCCTGCAAACAGCCATCAGCCGCTCACCCAGGCTCTCCAGGCACCCCAGCGGTGTCTAACTGCAGCTAGGCCTGCTGGCAAGTGGACATCCCCCGAGGGCTCCCGGGCTGCCAGAGGGATGTCTGACTGCTAGCTTAGGCCCAATCTCCCAGGGAACGGGCCTAAACCAGCAGGTGTTCATCCCCCGAGGGGTCCCAGACTGTGAGAGAGCACAGGATGGGCTGAGGGACCCTCCCAAGTGCACAAATTTTTGTGTAAAGGCCTCTAGTAATATATAATGTGTCAAGCACCGCTCTAAGTTGATATGTATATATAAAGTTAAAACTGGACAAAAGTCCTATTAGATAGGTACTAATATCCTTCTGATTTTGCATGTATGAAAATATGGTGCAGGATACAGTTGTAGTTGCTGAGAACAGAAAGATGTGAATCAGGCTCCTAGGTCATAGCTAGGCTGTTGGATATGTTATTTACTGATGTGTAGAAGGATGACTTAAGTGACAAAGCTGTTAAGTGGTGTGCACCTCCTAAAGGAGAAGACACTGTGTTTGCAAGAACAGTCAGGGAAGGCTGCCGAGATGAGTATGTCCTTAGTTTGCTCATGAAGTGAGGGGGATGTTACTGAGATCCATGAGGGGTTTCCTAAAAGGTGGCCAATTGAGGGGAAATATATTAGAAAGGTTGTGATATAAATGATTGGAGGAGGGATGAGTGGACTAGATCTATAGCAACATAGAAGATTTATGTGAAGCAAAAAATGATGACAATAATAATGTGCAAAATACATGTCAGAAATTAGGACAGCTGGGTGCTCATTAGAAATATTCCAATGACCAATTGTGTGAATCAAAAGCTTTATAATTAATAAAATAAAATAAAATTAACTAAATGCCCCCTAAAGTTCCTCTAGTTTTAACTAATTCTGTGACTCTATAGTACAAGGAAAGCAGATATTTTAATCTCATATTACTGATGAATACATTGAGGTCCCATAGAAATAAAATTACTTGGAAATGTAACACCAGTACAGTAACCAGTAAGCAGCAGAACTAAGTATAGAGCTC
>NW_006292687.1:5147150-5156418 GCF_000327345.1 Myotis davidii | reverse complement strand
TGTTTTCCTAAAAGGTGGCCAATTGAGGGGAAATATATTAGAAAGGTTGTGATATAAATGATTGGAGGAGGGATGAGTGGACTAGATCTATAGCAACATAGAAGATTTATGTGAAGCAAAAAATGATGACAATAATAATGTGCAAAATACATGTCAGAAATTAGGACAGCTGGGTGCTCATTAGAAATATTCCAATGACCAATTGTGTGAATCAAAAGCTTTATAATTAATAAAATAAAATAAAATTAACTAAATGCCCCCTAAAGTTCCTCTAGTTTTAACTAATTCTGTGACTCTATAGTACAATGAAAGCAGATATTTTAATCTCATATTATTGATGAATACATTGAGGTCCCATAGAAATAAAGTTACTTGCAAAGGTAACACTAGTACAGTAACCAGTAAGCAGCAGAACTAAGTATAGAGCTCAAATCTTCTAACATCCAGCTCTCAGATGGAGAACACGGAAGAAGAAACAGTGAGGGGACATGATTTACCACATTCATTGTTTAAATGGTAATATGGCTAAGCATTTGAGTAGGGTTAATATAATTTTAATTTAATAAATAATAATTTCATAAAACCACTCACTTACAAGTGTGTTTTTGTGTTTTAGTAAGTGTAACATATAAACAGCCAATTTTAAAATGTTTGTCGGTCTTTCTGTCAGCTTTTTTTTCTTCTTCTTTCTTTAAGACAGAATTTGGGACAGCCTAGACCACTGGGATAATCCAGGCTCAGAATTTGTTATTATTTATCTTAAATAGCCTCTCTCTTTCTTACCGTTTCTTCTCTACTATGTGAAAGAAGAATCATATGCCTCAAAGGTGATGTGGCTTGGGCTGTGTTTGAAAGAAGAAAATGAAAGAAAGGAGGGGGAGAAACAATACTGATCCTGCAGCTGTTCACAGTGAGGTTCACCCATCAGAGCTGAAAATAACCTATATTTTATTTCCCTTATTTTTAGAAAACTGCCGTGGACACAGGGGTGGCCGAGTGGCCAGCTGTGCCCTGAAATGCCTGAAGCCATTGCAATCAGTGCTCCACTGTTTGAGGCTCCCAAAATGAAACACTTTGAACACTCATTCAAAGGTGTGAAAGCATGAAATTGGCACAATGGCCAGCGACCCCAGCACTTCCTATTTTTTTGCACTGCCTTCTGCTTCCTTGCCTGCCCTTTCCGCTATCTGTCTCTTGCTTCTGACAGTCCTTCAAATGTCTACTTAAAGAGCTGTGGCAGCCTGGGAGAGAGAACTGGAACATGTTCTTAGGGAGTCTCTTTCTTGACGTGAAAAGGCCAAGGAAAAAACAGCTGCATTCAAAAACCCTGAAAAAGTAGGCTAAACAGCAGATGGGATGAATCTGAGAAAGTTGATGCAGATATTAGTGAACAGATCAGTTATTGGTTCAAATTAAAGTACTTCAGCCTTCACTCCCCTTCTTGGATGTTTCCTATTCCATTCTAATTCTATCTGTGGCTCATACCTCCCCTCTCAACCTCATACAGTTAGTACATTTTGCTTAGGACTTTGGGATGGTCTCACCAGATCCTGGTTTGTATAGTTACAGTGATGGCGAACCTATGACACGCGTGTCAGAGGTGACACGTGAACTCATTTTTTTGGTTGATTTTTCTTTGTTAAATGGCATTTAAATATATATTAAAAAAAAAAAATATAAGTCTTTGTTTTACTATGGTGGCAAATATCAAAAAATTTCTAGATGTGACACGGCACCAGAGTTAAGTTAGGGTTTTTCAAAATGCTGACACGCCGAGCTCAAAAGGTTCGCCATCACTGGTATAGTAGAATCTAGCCCAGATCCTACCGTGTTGACCTTCCAATATGTGTACCTAGATGTGTTGTTGCATATACCTGAGTTTATATTTCACTCAGCAGCTATTTTCAAAAACCTTGTCCCAAATTGGCAGTTAGGTTTTATTCCCTCCCTAACTTCAGGGGAAAATCCCTAACTGGGGAAACAACCTTTCTCAGAGAGGTGTCCTTGGTTAAAACACATAGTGCTAAGAAGGCGAGCAAACATGTTAAGAACGGTATGCCATATACGCCAGGTCTCTTGAAACATATGCTGTGCAGATGTTTCTTTCCTGCAGCGACTGTGTCAAGCAGCAATGATGGACCGGCTCCCAGCAAGATTGTCACAGAAATTTCATTTCCCTCTGTTCCTTTAGCCATTCTTTCAAGAACTGTCTCTGTCTTCTTCGGACCAGTCTTTGTTCCTGAATCACTGATTTAAAAACAAAACCAAATAAAACAACAAAAAACAAACAAAAAAACTAGAGGAAAAAAATCTTAGCAGTAATATAAAATTAGGTGCATGATAATCCAATCATTTTCCAAGTTCCCTAAGCCCCTGCAATATGTCTTTACGTAGCTTGTTTATGACATTTGATAGGGGAGTATTTTCAAAGTATTTGTTCATTCATATGAGTGATAGTAATTGTTTCATTGCGAAAACAATTGTTTCATTGTGAAAAAAAGAGAAGGATCTACTCAACACAATTCCCTTAGGATGCTTTCCTCTATCACTGGTTCATATTTCCCAGTGTCTTTTAATGTGTAGAGAGATGGAATTTTTTATCATGTTATGTGTTTTTTATTCTATAAAATTCTTTGTGTCCTCATAGTCCTTCCCGAAGCTCAATCTGCACCAGAAACAATATATGTAGGAGGAATTCATGCAGGTAAGAGCCAGTATTTCTGTTTTAGCTTGATAAACATTAAATCAGTTGGGGGAAAGATAAACCAGAGAGGAAATAAGAAATAGATGTTTGTGACTATCCCTAAGAAGGGACAACATTTCTATTAGACTGGAGGTACTAATTATAATGCCAAATAAATGCAACATCAGTGCATATATTATTTGTAATACAGATGGATCCTTTCACTTTCAGAGCATGGTCCACCTCTTATACAACCTCCTTTCTAAACCTTATACCTCTCTAAGGTACATACTAAAGCCAGCCTTGGATGATAGTTGTTAATGTACTTATTCTCTGCTTGACTATAGGTCAGTCAAGAGGAAAGATTGTCTTATTTATCTTTGCACAACCCATTTACTATAACCAGCTCTTACTCAATCACAGCCAAATAAAATAAAGTTGATTTTTTATTCAATAGGTTGACCATTCAGTATGTTCAGAGATGGGCCTGGCCTTCCTGTGTGATAGCATTGTTCTTTCATACATATATGTGAGTGTATTTATGTGTGTATGCATGTATGTTTTTCTATGGGTTAATATATGGAAGGATGGAGCCAAGGTAAAAAGAAATTTCTTTAATAATGTATCATTTAGAATATTTGAGGATGTCAAAAGCAGAAAATACGCTTTAAATTAGCATTTAAAAAGAAAAACCCCCATAAGTTTCTCACTAACAATAAGTACTCAGCTCTGTCATTAGGTGGATTTGGTAACTTCATGTTGCCATGTGAATTGGGTTGCTTCTGTCTTTTATATGTTTCTGTGCTTTGCATGTTGCCTTTGTCTTTGCCCAGTGTCCTTTATTGTCACACGTGCCTCTCTTGATCCTAAGTGTTGCATACAAGAATACAGCATGAATAAAAAAGAAAAAGATGAACTGCTTCCTCATGTCCCTTTATAGGAGTAAAAAACATTGCAAAAAGTTCCCCAGTAGACCTGCCCTCACTTCTTCATTGGCCATAGGCAAACCCTTAATTAGTCTCTGGCAAAGTCACTGGGACTACCACAAATTGCTTAAATTAGCAGGATTTACCTGAGTCACACTGGGGAGGGTAGATTGTTTTCCAGAAAAATGGGGCTTTGCCTTCAAGAAAGGAAAGAGTAAGGACAACAGTGTTTGATAAATTTAATAATCATCATCACAACAATAATAATAATAATAGTAACTATCGTTTGCTGAGGGGTTACTTCATTTGAGACACGGTGCTGAACAGTTGAGTACACTCCTGCATTTAATAAACATGGCAACCCTGTAACAGATGAGTATACTGAAACTCAATTGCATAGAGACGTCCAAGGTTACACAGGTAATAAATGACAGAGGAGAAGAGAGCTTTAGAGCAATGGCTGGCTGTCTCCAAAGCAATTACTGTTTCTAGTGTTCCACAGTGAAGACAACGAAAGGATATGTGCTTTTGCAGCCTCCATAGAGATGTGGTTTGTGAATTCAGTGAACTATTTGCTAAAGACCTACCATGGCCACTTTTTAAAACATGTAATAGGCTCATCTAAACATAGTACTTGCTGATTTGTCATGTAAACTTTCTTGTAATAGGAATATAAAAGCTGCTTTCAAGTCTCTCTCCCAGCCTTTCCATTAATGATCTGTGTTAGCAGGTCACTCAAAATCTGGATTTCTTTGTCAATTAAACTGAGTTAGAGGAGGCTAGGAATTGGACATAGTGGATGAGTCAGTCAACCTAATGCATGAACTTGTGAAATTTTACCATGACTCATTTCTTCTCCTTAAACGAAAATATCATCATTAAGAAATAGCAATGCTGAATCTTCAGACAGTCCTTTGCAAATTGCAGACGGCAGCTTGCACTGAATTACCCATAGTTGGAGCTTCAAACTAGAGCTCAGATCTCCTTTTAAGAGGAGACAATCATTATATGTGGCTGTTATCTTTTTAATGGGCAAACTCATATGGCTTCATAAAGTGCTTGAGAGAGTTTCAAGCTGATCTCTTCTCCATACCCCTCCCTTCAAATCCAAATGCAAAAGTTAGTCCACTCTTTCTGCCTAGCCATGGCCTTATCCATGCTTTCTACTTACCTAGCAGTTGAAAACAAACTCTCCCTGAACGTTGCCTCCCTGAGGTCTTCAATTTCTAAGTTCTCTAGCAAGGACTCAAGTCCATTCTCACTCTGCATTGACATATTGTTGCATCACCATTTAATGTGTGGAAGGAAGACAGTGCTTGTTGTAATCCCAAGAACACTGATGGTAGGACCACTTGACATTCCTCTTCCTATTATTACCAACTATAGTGCCTGGCAAATGATATAATTTTTCTAATTTATGTTAATTTACCTTTTATTTAATCCAATAGTCCCCATCTTGGTCTTAGAATGCATTCTGAGGTAGACCATTTAACAGTTTAGGCAGGAAGGGTGATGGGTGGTTTGACAAGTTCAATATTGCTAGACAATCAACAGCCTCGAAGTATAAATGATTCAAATGTAAAATGATTCCTAATTTACCTGTTGTCTTCTATAGGACAAAATTTTGCTGTTTTCACTCGTCTGCTTTCCTTTCTCCTTTTTTTCCCCATTCTATTTTATTATTTATTTTTAGCCCAATGACAGACATTGCCTCCTATTCATCAGGGGAACTAATGCAAATTCTTAAAATGCAAGCAAACCTGCTAAAATATCCACATTATTTTACTGAATTGAAATACTAAAAGATGCAAGGAAAGAATATATCCATCAGCTACTGGATGCATTGATGAAATAAAATATTCAGCATATTCACTTTCCTCCATTTACTCTTTTCTGTGGTTCTGTGGCCTCAAGCTGCTTACTGCAAATTAGATTTCGCCTTAATATGCTAATGTTGAATAAGGGAATTGGGCTCTAAATAATTAAGTTGTGAGAAGTACAAAACTAAAGCAATCTATTAATGCAGTATGAACATCCCTTGATTATATTTGCAGAATGAATTTACCTGCTTTAAATGGTGAATTAGAATTGAAAGGTAAATTAAAATTTAGAAGAAAATACAATAATAAACCATCACTATCCATTTTTTTCGCTTTTGCTATTTCAGATGTCAGAGGCTCCACTCGGTCATAATTCTCACACAAGGGAACATGCGGGTCACTAGCTACAATGATCTCTCTTGAGTAATGGACTGGCTTTTACCACCATTACCCATTCTCAGTCCTCTTTGTACCCATTTCATTGCAGTAAATGGGTATATTTTTGTTTACAAGTATACTTATAAAAAATTGTAGACTGGGAGTGTTATTTCATGTAATTAGAAATCATGTAAAAGGTATTGTGGCATATCTATGTATTCGTTCCTTGCTTTTGTTACTTGGTGGCCCTCTTGGTAAAACCAAAAGGAATCTCGGGGTTAATATCCCTTCCTTTGCAGCCCTTCGATAAAAATTTACATGGGCATGCAGTGTCTTTTCCATTGGGCCAATGGGGAGTTTTAGGACAAATTTTCTCCCCAGGAAAAGTGTTTGGAAATCACACACACATACACACACACACACACACACACACACACACACACACCAAAAAAACCCAGAACAAAACAAAACACCAGAAAGCAAGATTTTTTACTGAATAAGGTCCCTCGCTATGAGCAGAAGTAGGTCGATCCCAGCACAAAGACCATGAAGGGAATCAGACTTGGGCACTTAGGGTCAGGAATTCCATCTCAAATCCAGGACACTGCAAGGTAAAGTTAAACTGGACCTGAGGGAAAGTATGGGCGTTCAGAGGTGAGCTCTTAGTCTATTAATTCCTAGGACAACCTTACAGTGATGGTGGCTCTCTCTTGAACACCACACAAGTGGGGACCCTGTCCCTTGCCCTGGGTGGAGCCCAAGAAGGCATGCAGGTGGGAAGACTGGAATTGCAGGCTGAGACATGAGAGGCAGTGCAGCTGAGGAAAGTGGGAGACTTAAAAAAGAACTGAGGAGAGACAGGGAAGCACACAACACGGGGGCATTAGAGACATGCTCTGGGGAAGGCCAGTCAGGCCTCCTCTGGTGGGCATGTGAATACATAAACATGGAAAATCCCTGGCTGTGAGAAGGTTACAGGAGGGAACAGCCAAGTGAAAAACAACCAAATAAATAAAAGCCAACCAAATAAAGAGTCATAAATATTTTCTGAATGTTTCATAGTCTCCACGCTATCTATTCTGTTTCCTTGAAGAATTGAATTACGATTCCTAAAAATCACAGCCTCCTTGTATTTTTCCACGGCCTTGCCTTAATAGATGATGAATCATTAAGTAGCACCTGTCACAGACAAGCACCCTTAGCAGTCACGGTGCATTGTCATCCTGAGAACTGCAATTAAGCCCACAGTTTTGCTTCCCAATCTCTCATTAGTACAGATTTGAAAAATAAGTAACAATGAAATGTTCCACATTTGCATATAGACGCTTAATAAATGTACCTTTCCTGACTTGGAAATTGGAAAGAATATGATTCATGGGATCCAAAGCCTGGATTTGGGTGCCATCCCAGCCACTCTGTCTGGTTCAGTTTGGTTTGCTATCTTTACCTTGAACATCTGGTTTTCTTACCCACATCTATAAAATGGAGTTAATATTAACCACAGAGTTGTGAGAATAAAACAAAATACATAAAAGTTTGCATAATATCTGATACATATACATGTGAACAGTAGTCTCATATACCATTTGGGGATAGTTTACATGTAAACCACGTGGAGTTAGTGTGTTGAGGAGTTCTCCAGTGACCGGGACTCAGTATGCTTCCTGCATCTGCTTGGAGTACTTGCCCTCAGTTCTCAATCAGTACTAAATTCTATTATTTCAGACTCAGCTACTCCATGATCACATAGCCCCATATACTAAAAAGGTAGCCTTCCAGAAGTCTCCCCTTATGCCTCCTTCTACCCCTGTCCATCATCAACTTCAAGTTAATCTCACCAAATCACCACTTCTGGCACAGAATGCTTCTGCATAAAAATTCCCTTAGTTCCTCATTGTCTACAGAATAAGGTTGAGGTAAAGATATCACTCCTTCCAGGATACCATCTCTGAATACCCCACACATGTTATTTTGTTCTAATATGAATTCATATATGTACTACTACACGCCTATCACATTTTCTTCTTTATGTGTTTCTATGTTTTTGTGAGGGTTTTTTTGAGCAGAAATTGTGTCTTCTCATGTACCTCCCCCTAGTACCTACTCTATTGTCCTGCAAATACCAGTCCCTCTCCCATTTTATTGGTATCAATATTAATAATAATTCCATGCAAGGCTGAAACCATACATAGTTCTGTGCACTGTCTCAGGTGCTTAATGAATCATATGGCTTTGCTGAAAGAGCCATTTAGATCAACTCTCCATAGAGATTATTTCTCTTAACTCTAAACTTAGGTACATAGGACAGATTCTTTACATTTATTTCAGAGAGAGACACAGGGAAATAGATACATTTAGATTCTGTGTGGAGAGAGAGAAAGGGAGAGGTGTTATACCTTAACAAAGGGTCCTGCTGTGCTGACCTTATCATCTGTAAGACACAGCGATGCCATTTCAGCTAATAACGGTTTTTCTTTCCTAATTTAATGTCATCATTACTGGCTGTACTCTGTAAGACTTTCTTATTCACAGGGAAATGAGGGAAACAGGTATCCAATGATCTCAGACGGACATACACTGATGCCTAAAATTTTCCACCCCAGTATCGGTGAAATGGCCTGAATATATACAACCCGAAAAGGTCAACTAGCCCAAGAATATAATTGGACCCAACATCACATTGTAATTAAAGCTGCAGAAGGCTCGTATATGCCACCTCTCTGTCTCTCAACTGCAGAGGGAAACAGGCTTCACAGACCACAGGAAAACGCACTGATTAATTACACAGTGATGTGATATTATTCCTGCCAGGATAGTCCCTCTGAAATGTCAGAAGGATTAGAAGTGCCACATCTTCCTCCCAGACTCTAATCTTAAAGGGCCCTAGGATGAAAACACAGCAATTACGTTCATAGACTGTGTCAATTTTACAATAGAAAAAAAAAGAGCATTCCCAACAGCAAATAATTATAGCACTGCTTAATGATTGATTTAACATAGAAAACCCATCTAATTCCTTTTGTCATTACAATCTACAGTACTAACAATCTAACAATGCTGCCTTCGTGAGTAGACATTACATTAGCAATAAGAATAATGCTAATACAACACGCAGTTTAACTTGTTATATTGTGAGTTGGCAGTGCTCCCCCATACACAGTTATTAGTGTAGCACACCTTCCGAGTGAGACGAAGCAGCTGAGAATTTGCTTTCCAGCATCTGTGCTAATGCAAAAGAGCATTGTAACCCAAAGTAGTCTCCTGCATATTTCATACAGCAGGAGAGAATGTGTCTTTCTGTTTTCCTAGGATCTAATTCCAAAGTCTGAAAAACTTAAGCTCTAGCAAATCGATTCATGATGATTCTAAATGGATCCCTGTGTGGATGACATGCAAATGCAGCTCTTGCCAAAGATTACCTATGGAAATCGAGCTCCTCTACAAATCAATACATATATTAC
>NW_006292687.1:5145254-5146417 GCF_000327345.1 Myotis davidii | reverse complement strand
TTTCTTTCTACATTGAAATTTGCACTGTAATGTTGCACACATATCTCAATAAATCCCCACCTCAACCCTATAACAGAGTTTGGACGGGGCTAGTTATTGTCATTACATGGACCCTCCCTCCCATCCCCAGCTCTCACTGTCTCAGATTGTTTTGGAAAATGTTGTATTAGATTCTGGGAATGAGGATAGGGATCAAGGGATTTTTCTGGTTGGCAACTTTCCTCCATACATACCGATTGTGTAAACTCAATGAGACATAGTAGCCAAGTAATGATATATGATTGTGGGATTGGGGTGGAGATCTTGAGAATAAACAATACCCTTGTGTCTGGGCTAGAATAGGGCTGCTGCTGCAATGAGAGTGACACTATGGCTTCCCAGTGGATGGCGATCACACATAAACTAGAATGAAAATAAATATACTATAGAGGTTTTTGGTTTGAGCTTTGAAATTTGTTTTTCTTTTTTTTAACCAGTGATGGTTATGAAATTATAATCTTATTTTGATACACATTCCTTATCATATAATTTTTGCTGGCCTCTCAAAATAGAGTATTAGACATGGAGATTGGCCATCTGCACTGGGTATCAAGACTGTAAACAAAGGCAATTCTCTTTTTCTTTTGTGATTTCTTTTTTATTTTCTTTTTAATTTTTTTTCTAATCCAAATAGGCTATCCACCTTATTTAGATGAAAAAATGAGATAAGGGACTGAAAACCCTTTGAAAGGATAAAGGTGATATATATATCTACAATAATAAAAGCATAATATGCTAATTAGACCAGACAGCCAAGCATCCTTCCGGACAAAGCTGGGCTGCGAGGGCCCAGACAAGCTGCTGTGGCTGTGAGGGCTGAGCCCCTTGCAAGAATTTCGTGCATCGGACCTCTAGTATATCTATATATATAAAAGACTAATGTTCAAAGTGTCCCCTCGGGAGTTGGACCAGGAGACCGGGAGTTCGATCGCTCGCTATGACATGTGCTAACTACCAGGGGTGGCACAGAACATGGCGGGTGACCAGCGGCAGCGGTGGGACACTGAGGAAGCTAGGGAAGGAGGAAGCGAGGAGGTGGGGAGGCAGGGAACCTGATCGACCCTGATCGCCGGCCAGGCCTAGGGACCCTACCCATGCACGAATTTCATGAAATGGGCCTCTAA
>NW_006292687.1:5120350-5144632 GCF_000327345.1 Myotis davidii | reverse complement strand
TATGTATATAAATATATGTATATATATAATTATCAATAATTATTATTAATATCACCATTTTTTCACTTCATATCACTGACGTGATGGCAAAATGAGCATAAATTAGACTTCTGATAATGTAAATGGTGGACAAAAATATAAAATCTGAGATCTTCTGTGATCTGACTATGACCTCTTATAAACATATCTCTTATCTGTCTCACCAATGACTTTCCCAGCCAGGCAATTCTCTAAATCCAAGTCCATCTCACTCATTCATTTTCATGTGTGTGTGTATGCGTATGTGTTGTATGACTTGAAGACTAGTCCCTTAGACACTAACTGTATCCCTAAGTTGTTCATTTTTTCAATTTATTCTTGTGATAGGAGATGTCTAAGGAACACTTGATTCTTTCCATGTTTTAGTCAATCACTCCATTAGACATAAAATGGTCACAACTTTCAAGAGAGTTAGGTTGTAGTTATAGTTGCATGAAGATTTGATACTTTCAAAAACTTTAATGTAGCTGTAACATACTTTAGCTATATTTCTCAGACATAGTACTCTAGTGCAGACAGGCTGAGTACAGAAATACAAAATCATTAGGGTTTATGTCTCAGCAAGGCTATAAGGTTTGCTTGGTTTTCTTCTTGAAGCTCCTACTACGTCCTTTTCAACACATCAACCTACGGATTTGCCCCTTGACGGCACTATTGGACTTTTGTTGAATTGTATGATTCAAGAGGGACACTAAGTAGCACATTTTCCCCTGAGCTTCATTCTTCTATCTACTCAAATGACTGTAAACTTCAGAAACAGCAGAACCCCATTGAAATAGTTGTAATCAAGCCTACTTTTCTCTCTGTGTCAGTATGCGGGCACATATTTGAAAATGAATTACCCTGAAAAGTTGCTAATATCAACAAAGAACTTGAGTGGTGAGAAGCATAAAGTCATTTAAATAAACAAGGTAGAGAAATAATATAAGAAGAAGAAGGGGTGGAAAGAGAGAAGGCTTTCTGTTAGGATCCTGCACAACTATAGGAATGTGAACTACCTCCTAGGAGGATTGAATTCCAGGGTGAATTGGTAGGTCCCAGGCTGAATGCATGCTTTAGCCAACAAGGTGGTGTTTTGACTCATTTTGCCTTTTTAATGGAATGTGCGTACTGAAATGTGAGGCTTGCTTCTTAGTTTGCCAGGGCTCCACCATTCCCTACCTTTTATTCTTTCAGAGACACTTTGTTTCACTTGACTGGCTCCTCTGGGAAAATGCCTGTGCTCCACAATTCTATTCAGGGATGGACTTGAATTGTGAAATCTGGAGATTGGGTGCAATGAAAAGACACATGTCTAAGACAGAGAGTCTCCAAGTTCTGTCCCTGGTTGCTAATAATTGGGTCAGTTAGGATTAAACTCCTTGAGCTTTACTTTTTCCTGGTGCATATCAAGTTTTTGGTAAATGGCTAGGATTGGGATAATATCCTATTGGCCAAATTGAGTCTGGGGCCTGCCTGGATGATATGGATTCATCTTTATTCACTAAACACATGCCTTCAAAGGAGGGTCCAGTTGTGTTACCCCTTTACTGACACTTTTATGTAAGTCAGTAGGAGAAAGGGTTATTCTGTTTAAGGTCATTGCTATGGGGCTAACTTGAACTGTGCCCATATGGTTCAATTAGAGACAGTCATTTAATTCAGGGTAACTCCATTTCTTTTGAAAATGTAATTGTTTTAGCCACTGGAAATAAATTAAATATACGCATTACTTCAATCAAAGTGCAGGTAAGAACAATTTCTCTCTCTCTCTCTCTCTCTCTCTCTGATATATGTATATATCAGTGTGTTTTTTAAAAAGGAAATTTTGCATTAGAAAAAGCAGTTAACAAGAAAGTTGCAACTGGGAAAGGTACTGTGAAACCATCCGATCTATTCATCTCCACAGCGATCTCCTTCAAAAAGTGCTTATCTCTGCTGCTATTATTACAATCACAGAACAAGACAGCAAGCTGCCCATCAGAGATAAACCCCAAGGCTTCAGAGGCAGCTGGAAATGACACAGCTTACAGTGAGTGTCGCCTCGCCATCCACCTTCCCCTCTCCTCAGCCAGCAGAGAGAAGGATGGGATGTTTGCTTGGGGCTTCTGTTTCCATTCTTCCTGCACTCCTTCTCAATGCTCCTTTCAGCACCAGCTCCGTTCTGTTCAGTGATCAGGATTCACTTTCTCCTCTCCACCAAAATCTACATCCCTCTAGCTACACATGCTTTAAGATCAGCATTGTAAGTATCAGAGGTAGTATTTTGAATGCTACATGCTTTACTACTTGTTTGCACTGGATTTTTTTTTTTCATTTCTCCTTCTTATCTACTCTCCAACTTTCACCTTTCCTCCCTGTATAGGGCTTTCTTGCTTACTGGTTCCCAGTTGGGTAAGACCTATGGAAGGCACATACATAAGATTAGAGGGTAACATAAAAAGAATAGGATGAGGTTTTTGGACCTCTGCTCCCTTCCTGCCAGGCTACCAGTTGACAGTAGTCAGAGCCCTGTTTTGAAGGCCACAGCTCATACCCAGCGATCCTCTCTCTTGCCCAGTCCTTATAGAGGCTCCCTCCTCACACCAGGCAGACCTACAGGGAGTGGCTTCCCACTAGCATCAAGTCTGTGGTGGTCAACACTTTGTTGGTTGTCCTTAATCCACGCTTTGCCTTTGTTAACAGTCCCTTTATTAAAGCAGCTTTGAATCCCCTCTCAAGGATGACATCCTTCAGGCCAAGATGCTGACTCATCCACTTCACAACTTCTGGTTGGTTCTAAACTTGGAGGGGAGAGAGAAGGTTTTTGTGGGGCTCTCTTGAACACCAGAAGTCTGAGCCCCTGTTTTCTTCAGCTCTGCTCAGATATTAACCTCATCCAAGGAGCCGTTCCTGATAACCCTCATCAATCCTTACTGCTCAGCCCTTGGGGTGTCGTTACAGCCCATATCATTGACTTTCATCAACTGTCTCTCCCACTAACGGCTGTGCCGTGTAAGAGCAAGTCTTGTGTCTGCTTGTTGTTCATGGCAGCTCATGTTTAGGACAATATCCAGAATATGGCAAACAGTTAAGAACTCCCGTTGCTTTCTGCTTCCCCAAATATTATTTACTCCTTTGTAGGTTGCCCTTTTGAAGAGGAGCTCCACTTGGGCAGTGCTTGCCCTAAAAATCCTAACCCACACGGGGCTACACCATGCTCAGCAGCTCCTGGCTGTGCTGGGCTAAGGCCAGTGGTCTAGAACCCCAGCTCCGTGTTAACACCCACATGCGTCAATAAGGCAGGATCTGGTGCTGCCACTTCCTGTAAATGTTCAAACCTTAGTTTTATAACCCCAGTGAAAATTAGTTTTCTATTAATTTACTTTAAAAATGGACTCTTTTCATGATGAATGTGAGTGTAAAATGGGAAATTAAAAAGGAAAAAAAACAGGATTCAAATACATTTCAGGGAATAGTGTGGGACGTGGTGGTGTTTCACAGGCTCACATTTGTTATGAGTGGCTCACGCTCCCCCCTCCACACACCCACTTACACTTTCACTGACTGTTTCACCAGAGCTGCCCCTTCTGCTTCAACTCTCCTCCTCTGCTCAACTCCCACCTTGGCCCTGCCTGGCCCCACCTCCCATTAGTCAGGAACATGATTCTCTCTTTGCCTGTCATAAGCTGTTCGGAGGCTAATGATTGGCCTCCTACTTTTCATTTTCTTCTGCCTTTTCCTTCTATTTCCTACATGGTCAGGGAAAGGATAGTAAAGTCTATAATCTGAGCACAACTCCAAGGAAAGGCAGGACTTGTCCAGATAATGGCCCTGTGAGTGACCAGAGGCAGCGTCTGTGTATTTATAAGAGCCCCGTGAATTTTTAACCGGCAGGCATCAAGGTCTACAACCACATTTTTCTAGGGGCTGTATTCAGCCCTGTGCCGGCCACACTAAAATGCTCATAAATAACTTGGATAAGAGGGAATTGGAAAAATGAGCACTGCACAAATGCAAGGGGAATTTTTATGTTTTAAAAAACACAGGTGGCATTGACAGTTGATTTCTCTTTGGCCAACGTCGCCATTCCTCAGAGAGCTATTAAAATTGTGTGAAGGGTGAGGAGAGTCAGATTTGGGGAAGGGCGAGTCTGATAGCACAGACCAAAGTTGAGCAATTTGTTTTTGCCTCTCCGAAGTATCACCGTGCATGATACTCCACCTTGCACACGTGGGTAGCCTCCAAAACTGTCATGGATTTAAAATGAAGTATCTTTCCCATCCCACCAGCAAGACACTTTGTTCTTCCATGATATTTAACAAGCAGGTGATCAGGTGAATTCCCAGTGCGATTGGAGTAACTAATGGATGCCCCACATCTGCATACAAGGGTTAGTTATTTAAACGTGAGCCTAGTATAACAAATACATCTCTAATTCATATTTCAGGCAGGTAGAAGGAGTGCAATGTATACTTTAGGCAGAGGGCATTTTCCCGTGAGGGCATGCATTTGACATTATGAAGGCAGGCACCGGTTTCTCTCTATGTGAAGCCGAGACTAGGTGCTGGGTGGCCCAAGGTTACAAGGTCTATGTGAAAAATCATGAATGGTCCCAATGGATGAAACTCCTGATTTAGAGGAGGCTAAAGAAACAAGAAATGTTTTCTGTAAAATGGAGAAAGCAGCCATTTCGAAGGCAAATCAAGAGAGACAGGCTGCTGAGCACCTAGACTGCTCACATTTTCTTCCCTCACCTTACCCCACTCCGGCTTTATCATGGCGAACCCTCAAACCCTCTAGCAGTGACACACAACCATCCTACCGCGTGGGTGCAGATATGTGAAAACAATGTTAGGGCTGTCCTTTGAATGGCCATGCATTTGTTGTCGTTGTTGTTGTTTTTTCTAATGGGTTTATAGGAACTCTGTGAGTATTTAAAATGTTAAATACTGCTTGTCACCTGCGTTTCTCCCACTCTGTTAGTTGTTTTGCTATTATTTAAGGTATCTATGAACACACACACAAATGTAATTGCAATATAGTCCAATGTGTTTTTCTTCTTATAGTGCTTGGCATTTGTGCCAAAAATGGTTTTGATGCATCTGGATATTACTTTTATAATGCCCCTCTTTCTACTAAATTTTGAATTATTTGAATTCTTAATTATTTCTGCAAAGGTATTCTTTTCTAATTCGTAATGTTTACCTCTTATAGTAGCCCTTACAAGGCCAAATGTGTGTAGATATGTGAAAACAGTGAAAGAAGGAATCAATTAGCAAAGGGATGCGTGAACGCATAATAGGGGATCAACACAGATATATGGACTAAAACTAAAACACTGGCGTTTATCTGTAACCATTTTTAAGATACTTGGTACAGTTTTATAGCTGGCTGTTAGGAACACTATACTTTCTTTGTTCTAGGGAAAAAAAATCAAAAAGCAAGGATTAACTTCAGTCAAAATGATTTCTTTAAATTTTGAAACAAAATGAGTGCAGTCATGTATGACTAAGTCTGAGTGATATTTTCAGGATTAAAAATATTCATTAATAATGGGAAAAGGGCTTCCTTGCATAAGAATGAGTTAGTGCCCCTTTCTGAGATGTGGAGCTTGCCTTCGTAACATGCCTCAGTGCATTTGTTTATATTCCAAAGCTGCTCAACTCTGGGACAAGGCTGTACTTACTGAGCCCCCACATTCTCAAGTCACAGTGAAAATTAGATACTGTTTTAAAAGATGGGATTAAAAAGTAAACCAATGCTAGGCACTAGATCCATTAGTAAATTTAAACATGAACAGAATAGGTTATAATTTGGTGACTTCAAACACACACACACACACACACACACACACACACACACACACACTCACACACACAGAGTCTCCAGCCCCATAGGCTTCTTAAGGTGTTTGGAATTCCACCACTAAAATCCAATACTTTTGGGCTCACAAATTGAAGTCATTTTCAATTTTTTTGAGAGATGTCACATCCTACACTATAATCATTTAATAAAAACAATGACTATAGTGAACATTTAATGAGAGCATGAGAGGCACAGAAACTCTATTAAGCATTAGTATTATTTCCTTTAATCCTTACAATAGTCCAGCGAGGTAGGTACTGCTATCATTTTATTGTATAGCAAGAAACAGAAAATTTCCTTCCTGTGGTTAAGTAACTGCCTAGTGTCCCAGGTGGTGTGGGATGGAGCAAAGCCTTTGCCCTGACATTTTGCTCCCTTAAATGCCTATGTCAGTGGAACCATAGGTCACACAGTAGGGACAGTGTAGCGGCCACTCTTATCCTGGTCTTGCCAATTGACATGAGGTGATGTGGAAGCTGGGGCTGAGGACAGGTCACAGCCAGGAAGTGGATTATGAAAGGCTCCGGGCAGTTCTTGTCCAGAAGTAGATGGGGGCGGTGGGGGACATCAGGCCTGGGTTTCACAGTCTGAACAGTTTTACTCCCGCACAACCTTCCTGTCCCCTCAGAATTCCCAGGAGGTGCAGCTCACCTGAACCGGTCGCCCACGCCTGTTCTCCTTTATCCCCTAAAATATACAGGCTTCCTTATGGGGCTCTTCACTCTGCCCCAGAAAGATGGGTGCTCCTCAGTGGGAAACTGCACTTTTCCTTCCTTCTGTTTTCTGTGTATAATTTGGGTCATTGTGACTGCCTCACAGCCTTTCCTGCCTGGAGAGTGTTCCAGGGTATGCAAGAAACTCTCCTCTCAGGCAAAAAGAGGGCATATTTTTATTTATCAAAATATACATGACTTCAGACCTCAAGAGTCACTAGGAGAGAAAAAGGCAGTGAAGAGGGTATCACTGTTTTGCCTTCAGATGTTTTTAAAAATTACCTTTAAAAAGACTTTTAGGGAAACATAGTTGATAAAGATCATTTTCACAGCCTTTCTTATGCATCTTTCTTCTTTGTCCTCTCTGTGGACAAAGGGGATTACAAGCCCTATCTACTCCTCTGCAGAATGGGATACTGCTGGGGTTTGCAGGAGTGAGGCCAGTGTCTTTTCCCCAGGGTGCATTTGTGCAAGACCCTCAGAATGGTCCCTGGTCCCAGGGCAGCAGTGCAGCTGATCATTCCTGAGAGTGCACAGTTCATGGTTGAGCAAGCAAGGACTTTGCCTCCATATTCATACATTAAATGCCAATTATTCTGGTTGAGGGTAGGGGTGGGGAACAGGAATTCCTACATGTTTTATGTGCTTGACCAGTTCACAGAGGAAGTATTTGCAGGACTAGTAGGTCATTCTAAAAAATTTTCTAATGGAGCAAAAGGAATCCTTCTTTTTAACTGATTGTTGTGGGGTGGGGGGTTAGGGGGGGAGATAGGTGTTACATTAGAGGAAGTCTCTGACTTCTCAGGGGTTGGGTGGGTTGTAGGCTGAGCATCAGAGAGTCTTGGGCACTCTAACTCTCTCATCAAGAGGCCCATCCAGAATATAAGTATGATCAGGGCTGGGTTCTGAAAGCACAGGTCATAGTACCCACTACTAATTCATAAAGTACATGACAGTGGTGTCACATTGCTTCTTCTCAGATATTGAGTAATACAGAGAAACAAGGAAAGCGTAAGCCTGTGACTCAACCTGTGTGCTCTTTGCATCTAAAACAGGACCCAGATTGGCTGGTGGTTAGAGTTAAATGCATTCTTTTGTTTGCACAGGGAAACAGAACCTTTAAATGACTCATAAAAATAGCTGACAGTTTCAGGGGCCCCCAGCAGCTCCCACCAAACCACAATGATGGGTTAGGGGTAAATGAATCTGCAATGTACTGATTATATTGCCCCTAACAAAGATGTGAGTTTACGGAAGTTCACTGGGCAGTGATGTTTTGGGGCATCCCCAAGCCTTGGGCTGTTGAAAAATTAATCAGGATATCGAGCAATAGAAAGTCTGCTTGGGTATCTGCTGCAGCCATGCAAAGCACTTCTTTTGTTTGGAAAGTCTTGGATGGGAAGACTGGAGTCTGTTTATTATGTTTTGCTATTCGCCACATCTACCCAATGACCCAAATGCTCCATTGCATGCAGTTTAATCTCAGACCAAATGCCGTTAACTATCTGAGAATGACTTTTTCGTATTTTTCCACAGTTTCCAATTGAAGCTATAATAGCTCCTTAGTCCACATCTCTGACCAGGTACTGTGAGAAATCACCACGCTTCACTGTGGGAGAGAGAATTGAGGGACGGGCTGAAGCAGTGACTCTGGAAGCTTCTATCAATGAAAAGAGATGATAAAAATGAGCAGTGATGGGAAGCAGCATAAAGTGCATTTAAAAAGAAACAGTGGTCATTGCAGTTCAATAGCCAAACCCACAGGAAAAAAGGAGAATAACAAAAAGCTCATCCTTGGTGTTGAGCGAGTTTGTTTATGGTTTTGTACATGACTGCTCCGTTAGAGCATCCGATACACAGCAAAGCTAGAATTTGGGAATATGTGTGTGGGAGGCATTACAGTGAAGGGGTTTTTATTTTAGAGAAATAAAGTTACATCTCTTAAGATAAAGGGTGGTTTTTATGATTCCTGTTTGCTTTGAGGGACTTTAATACACATTAAAAGTATGTGAAATTAAAAAGTAAATAAATAAAGAAATAAATAATAGGGATCAGCAGCTTTAAGAAAAAAAACACACAGGAATTTATGGTTTTATAAATAATTGTAAGATTACAGGACCCAAGAAATGGAAACCAAGGACCCAGTTTCAGTATGAACAAAGTCATTGATAATAATACAAACAGTTTTCCTCTGTTCAAAACTCAAGATGAGAGATGCTGTTGGGTATTGAGTCCCGAGTCCTGAGTCCCCACCCCCTCAGGGATAAGCAGGGTTGGTTTTGGGCTGGACCTCCTGGCTCATGACTTGTTCTAAACAGTTACCGGATGTTCTCACATCACTTACATCTAGGTCATTCTCTTTTCCCATTCTGTGGATATATGAACCGCTACAAAATCATTAAGTTCCAGCGTTGTTGGCCTGGAGGGTGGTCTGCATGGTTGTGCATTCTTCTCAGCCCCAAGTGCTACCTTGGAACTCAACAAGCGAAGAGTAACCAGAGAAACAGAGTTCCACTTGTTGTTCCTCATATAAACTCCCAAACTCCATCACCTCTGCAATGCAGGGGGCTTACACTAACCTTTAATTGGGTTGTGGGCTCAAATGCCTCATATAATTTCCTGTTTACAAACATTTTTACAAATCTCAGAGGCCATAGAAATAGATGTTAAATTTTAGTTGATCCTCAAGTCTCTGTTTATACTTGTATTATTACAGGACCCTGATATGTTTGTAAAAACTGGCTCAACAAACAAAAATGGGCACTGAAGAGTCAGCATTCCATAATGCCATGTTTCTGAACCTGGGTGAAGGGGAGGGGGAGCGTGAGTTATTAGAATCATATGTGGGGCTATTTTAAACTCTTTTTTTTGCCCTAATTCGGTAATAGATTTGTAAGATATTGTATATAGAAAAAGAGGTAAAGAGAAATAAGGTGGCATACAGGTGCCTGATTGGGGAGCTTTATGAACTATGGTAAGCTGAATATTGGCTGAACTATGGTAAGCTGAGGAAGAAGCCAGCTTCAGACCCCGTGCATGAAACGGTACGATATTGTCCACCTGGATAATATCCAAGTACATCTGCCTGTTGGGACATCTGTTTTCCTTCTCATGTCTGAGCTGATATACTCAGCAGGGACAAGTCTCCTTCAGTCAATGATCACTAAGATTTCCATTTCCTGATTCAGGAAATGTGTTTCTGGTGTCATTTCTGCTCCTAACTGCTACTATACAACTGCAAGCAATGCTGGCACTCAGGGGCTGTGACCTCTTTGAAACACTTCAAATGACAATTCAATCTGCAAATGATAAAGTGATGAAATGTTGTACAGGTTAAGGCCAAGGGCAGAACTCATTGTCAGGCCACTGGAGATCTATCTTCAGGTTAATGCTGATTTGTTGATTAGCAGCCCTTGTGTGTGCTCATCCAGCTAGCTACAAGCCAGTACACATTTGTCCTATATAATAAAAGCCTAATATGCTAAGTGTACGACCATTCCTTCAACTGTTCAACTAGTCTCTATGATATGCACTGTCCACTAGGGGGCAGACGCTCCAACCAGTAGGTTAGCTTTCTGCTGAGGTCCAGCCAATCAGAACTGGGCAAGATGAGCTGGACAAGCCCTGGAGGCCTCCCGTGGTCGTGGTCAATCCCCAACCAAGGTTGTGCATCAGTGGGGTCCCTTGGCCTGGCCTGTGCCCTCTCGCAAACTGGGGATGGGATTAAATGTAAAAGAGACAGTTACAGAGCTATGCACTCTAAAGGAAAAATAGCTGAAACCTATGATGTTCTGGTGAACTCACAGAAAGAGTCCAATATGCAAAACAAGTAGGTAAAACAAAACAAATGTTTAAAATTTAACAAATGAGCAAGCAAATAAGACTCTAGCATTATTTCTTCCTTTAGGAGTTTTCATCCAAATCTGCTGTTTAATACAGTACCCATGAGCCCAGGAGTTTGTGGACCACAAGGAGGGAGGCAGGTCCAAATTGAGATCGCTACAAGTGTAAGCACAAAAAGACACTGCACTTCCAGCACTTTGAATAAAAAAAGCAATATATTTCATTAATATTTTACTATTATTATATTCTGAAATTTAAATATTTTATAAATAATGGATTGAATAAAAATAATTCAAGTTATTTAATTTTTTAACTCTTTAAATGTGGCTTTGAGAAAATCTGAAATTACCTATATGGGGAACATATTTTTAAGCAGAGCTGACCTAACACATGCGAAATATGACCTTCAAAACTTCAAATAGTACAGGTGCCCTCAGTAAGGCAGTCCTCTTAGAGGTGATACAAAGGTCAGAAATCTGACCCAACGCCACCAGCTGCTTTAAGAACATTGTAGACAGAGCTGGGAGATTTGAGAATCAAGGTAGGTTAGTAAACAGGAACCATGTAAAATGACGAAAAGAGCCATTTAAAAAAAGCCACTTTGTTGTGAGCTATAGTATGATGTAGGACACTTTTATACATTAAGTGAAATTTTAAATTTTATAAGAAAGTGTGCCTGCCTTGGAGAATTGAACTATTCTTTTTTTCATAATAGAAGTGAAAATTATATTTTAAATTGCATCATTATTTTTACTTTATAAAATAGAACTGGTGAGATGAACAGCTATTTTAATTGCATTCTGCTTCAGTGAAATCCAGGACTTAAAAATATATATTTTTAAAAGCTATAGCTCTAGCATTTTTATTAGTCTGACTAGTGAAAAATGATATTTTTGCTTTTTGCAGGAATATCTTGGGCAAAGCAATAATGATCAATCCCTGATGAATATAACAATGGCTCTGGGCCATCACTGGGGAATGGCAAGAACCTCATTTTTATAACTATAGTTAAACACAATATAGGGGATTGTGTTTGTTTGTTGGCTTTTCATAGAAATAACTCCAGTAAGCCTACTGAAAAATTGAGGTGGATTCATCCAATGCATATTTCAGACTGAAGGTCAGGATGGCAGACCTGTTTTCTGTTTGACTATATAAACGACTTCCCTGTCCCCTAACTCCCCAAATATTTCTTGTGCACCTCTCTTCCTGTCTTGTATTAGGTAGGAAAGACACTGAGCCAGATAATATATGGCCTCTAAATTTTAGTAGCAATGAATTTCCATTCCTAAACAACTTTCAGAGACCTTAAGGAACATGTCTAATTTTACCACCTCACCTTAAATTTGAGAGAGCAGAGACCCAGAGAGTAAAATGACTTGTTCAGGGTCACAAAAGCTGTTTTCAGAAAATTCTGTGCTAGAAACCATATATTCTGATCCCCCATTTAACTCCTCTGTGTTATACTATGTTGCCTTATTTTAGACAGCCCATCTACAAAGAGCAGATCTCTTTTTTCTATCCCTTGCTCTTCTGATGCATATCACTTACTTTTTTCCCCAAGAAATGCCTCTTTGCAGTGAAGGCGGTAATTGTATTTAGAGGCTTACTCTAAACAGAACAAACCCAAGCAGAGAGCAGCCCTGGGCCTTCTCCATAGATCACAGCTTATGGCAGCTCCCCCAGGGAACACAGAAGCGCTTGGACCAGCTTTAAGTGTAAGTGCATGTCACCATGATATACGGTGTCTTTGGTGTCCGTATATCATAAAGTGGAAGGGGTGTCGCCCATGGACGGGGAGCATCCATTCTCCTCTCCTGACACTGTGCCTTTTCTGCAAACAAGACATATCTGTGCGATTATAATCTTATCCTGGCTTCCTGGCTCCCTCCAGAGCTCGCCTGCTGTGAGGAGCAGAGTTGGTCAGCATTTTGAGAAGAGAAGTTTTAGGGTCATGCTTTGAGAAACAATGGAAGAGATGTAGAACTGAGAACATGTAAGATTCTCCCATGTACATTATTTTCAGCTTCATGTTACCATCTCAAATGCAGCAATTAAGAGCAAGTCCTCAAAAGTCATTCTTTTCAAGGGTTCAAATCCTTTATCAACCACTTCCTGGGTTTGTGGCTAAGGCAAGTGACTGAACACTCTTTTGTTTTAATTTCCTTACTGCAAAAAATGGGAATTATACTACTTACTTCATGTAATTATTGTGAGAAATAAGTATATGAATACAAATAGAAAACTAGTCTAGAGCATGAATTTTCTTGTCTTCAATACAGGTATCTGTAGTCAGTATTATCTTTCCTCACCTAGGACTAAGCGGTCCTCAGTACAGCTATATGGTTAAAGAATTTTCTTTTAATATCTAAAGAATTCCATAAGCAAGAGGCACCTCGGGACTCACCTTCCTGTATTAGCTGGAGAAGAGAGTAAAGTTTGGAAAGAGATAATCCAGGAAGAATTTGGTCCATTCAGTCCTTTTTCCATCCACCCAACAACTGACTTTCTGCCTTGGAGTTTGGTAGTCTAATGGAATGTGCTTGAGAATTTTCTGTTTCCTTGGCCTAATGATAGATTTGCTTCTTTTTCATGGCCAAGGTTTAAGGGAAAAGAAAGGTAGCCTAGCTTGTCCCTTAAAATAGAGCTTGTGAATGGACTACCTGAGGGGGCATAGGTCCTGAACTTGTGTTTCATCTGATCTTTACTATAGTATGCAAGCACATGTATGTACACAAACACATACCCACATACATGTATGTAATATACTATAGCATGCATGGATCTTGGTTTCACTTAGGAAGAATATGATACTGACGGTATCAGGGCATCAACTAGGTCAAGGCAGTTGGGCAACTCTTCAGCTGTGCCTGGTACAGAATGAAGTCCTTGAGCACTTCTCTAAACCTAGGTTCCTGCACAGATTCCAAAGTTCGGCCCTGTCTCCTCTTTAGTGACCCATTCTCAAACATAGCCTTCGACAACGTGGCTGTTGCCTAGAAACAAAAATGTAAGATTACTCAGGAGGATTTCCAAGGAGCGCAAAGCCCTTTGAGCCACCTCTCCTGGTTTGACAGAGTGGGAGACTTTCTAAAGATGAGGCGTCACCCTGTCTCAGTGGGACAGACACTTCTCAGCTGACCCTGGTCTTCCTTTTCGTACATGATGCTGTAAGTTGTAGAATTTCTATAGCATTCGGAACTGAGCACTGCTCTTCATGGATGTCGGTCTTCTCTGCCTAGCAGAACTATAAATCCCCAAATTGGAATAGCAATTCTTCCCACCTGTCCTGTTTAGTGCAGTGACTACCACAGGGTGAGTTACGATAGAGAATTACTCAACAGTAGGTAAATTGATCAAATGTTGCAATCAGGAGTTCAGAAAAATCAGGCGGGTCTACTGATTCCTTATCTTAGGTCCAATTTTTATGGCCTATCATTCTCATCGCTATAACCAGCACCACGAGAGCCTCTGGTCCTAGTATGTGGAAATCCTTTTGCGGAGTCATCTGCCAGCACTTTTTTTGTGTGTGTGATTGGTACATCACTTCCTGGTGACTTTATCCACAGACAAACATTCTGAATAACAAACACAGCACCTGACCCTAAGCTACAACATACAAAAAAAACACCAACTGTTTTCTGCAGGACAAACCAACAATTACTGATGCTGTAAAATTACCCAAACAATCCGTCAACCACTTTATTCCTTTTGTAAGAGGGATAAAAAGAGAAGATGGTTCCTCTCAATATGCTGATGCCGAAAAGAGCACTGACGTTTGTTTTCTGAATGATGTTTGACTGGGAGTGCTCAGTAATTAGAAATATTTAATGTAGGCAAACAGCAGCAAGTTAAAATTGTTTTCTGCTTAAGTCTTGTCATTTGCCAGAAAGGAAATGATATGTTAGACATGTTGCACTCTTTCTCAGTATGATAGCAACTAAAGTGGCTTAAAATTGGATTCATTTATAAAGCTGGACACTATTAATATCATTCCCTGCATGATGGTAATTCATTTTACTCTGCTTTGTCTGGGAAGCAGTAGGGGCTCCATTCCTTATATTCTGTTTGCAGTCCTAACTAAGTATTCATTATAAAATACATATTTTTTATTTAGGACTGAACATCAAACATTTATGTGCTGCATTACACTTGTTTACCATTAGATCAATGTAGTGAGGTACTGCACGTCTTGTAGTTACATGTCTTCAACCTGTTAAATTAAGGTTCAGGAAAAACTCAGCTGGATCAAAAACCTGTCTCCCTCAGGGTTCTTATTTTACTGGTATTGCACAAAATAACCTAACTAAATGTAACTACACTAGTTCCCCATTGAGAAGAAAATATGTTTTTCTATGTATTTAGTGTAAATTTGACATGACACATGTAGAAGTTTCATGTGAGATTCTGTTCAACCATGATCCTATAAACTTTTATTATTGGCAGTTGAAGGGGCTAGACACCAAGAAAAGAAAAAAGCGTGGAGAGATTTAATTGAATAAAATTAAGCCAAGTAAACTATACCTAGAATATCAGGAGAAAAGAGATCTGTTAAATAGTAGCCACATGTTGTAAGATAATACTTCTAGCAAGAAATTAGTTTACAACCCTAATAATCAGATTTCAAACTTTACTTGATAAGCAATAGAATGTATGTATGTAACAACTAAAATTTGCCATTTACATCATGTTTTCTCTTTGGGAACTCAAATATTAGAGAATTCACTTTATTCAAAATCACATTGTGCTCAGATATTGATTTTAAAAGGAGCACATTAACAAAAACAATCAAGACCCAAACAAATTATTAAATTGGGATTCCCCCCAAAACTCTGAAATTCTCCTTAAGATTCATATAGAAATGACACAAGAGAATTCATGGTGGGAACTTGAGTCCATAATAACCCTTCCTAATCAGTTGTCAGCTATTTCCTGGATGCTAATTATTTACAAAGTCCTTTGTAGTAGTCAATGAGGAAAGCGGAGGGAGAGGAGGAAAAGGATGAGTAATTCTTAGTTATAAATAAGCATGATCATATTGAAGAAATAAGTATAAGCATTGAGTATATATATATATATATATATATAAGCCTAAGTGACCATTTGACTGTTTGACCAGAAGCTATGATGCACACTGACCACCAGGGGGCAGATGCTCAATGCACAGGCAGGGAAACATGGAACAGACTGATGAATCTCAGAGGGAAAGGGGGATGGGGGAGGGCGGGAAGAGATTAACCAAAGATCTTACATGCATACTAGAGGCACAGTGCACAGATTTGTGCACCAGTGGCGTCCCTTGGCCTGGCCTATGGTGACGATCAAGCCAAATCCATGCACTGGGCCTCCAACATCCCCCAAGGAGTCCCAGATTGTGAGATGGCGCAGGTCAGGCTGAGGGACCCCACTGCATGAATCTGTTCACTGGGCCTCTAGTTAAATAATAATAGAATATGTCTGGATAGGCTGTCACATGGCAAGGTGTATTCCACTGGTGAGGACGATGGCTCATACAGTTTTGCAGGAAAATGAGATTACAGCCATCTGAAGTCAATGAGAGAGCTTAGCGAAGGGAGCTCTGTATCTGGACTTCAAAGGATTGTTTAAAATGAGAGCAAGTGCATTTAGGAAAGAGAGATAAGTATGAAGAAAGAAAGGAAGGAAGACAATTGAGGGTTTATTGGTAGCATCAAATCTAGATCGGCTTGCTGGCTGCAAAGGGCACTAGAAGAGTAACCGTGAAGATGGATAGGCTGGATTGTAGACGGTTTGAATAGCATACTAAGAATTTAAGTTTATCTTTTAGGAAATGAAAAGAAGCTAAGAGTTTTGCAGACACACTTAAAGTGTTATATTCAAAAGACGTTGCTTGCTGCAGATAAGGAGCCTGGAGAAAGGGAGATGGGGACTGCTGTGTGGCACTGCATGGGATGGTGAGAGCCTGAAATGGATTTGTGGCAGCACCACAGAGAACCCTGGCATGACACAGAAGGAGGAACCCATGGCGCCTGGAAACTCAAGGACTTCAGGCAGGTCAAGGCATCAAAAACTCCACATTGACACACACTCAAAAAAATTGGTTGAGGTTCATCTACTTCTTCATTAATTACTGGTTTATTGACATAATTTTTTTCCATTAGACTATATCATGGTGCCAATATGTGAGGCCAAAATATTAATATTTCCCCAACAAATCTCAGATTTTTCCTATTGATTAATGACTATGTTAGTCAATGAAAATTCTTTATTTATATGTGTGTGTGTATACAGGGTGGGACAAAGGTAGGTTTACATTCTTCTACAATAATTAATATAATATATACAATATATACCATATACTACAATATATAAAATAACAATATATGATATATGATATCTATATATATGAAAGTCTAAGTGACCATTACGATTGAACAACCAGAATGACCAAAAAACTGGTCGACCAGTCGCTATGATGCGCACTGACCATGACGGGGCAGACATTCAATGTAGGAGCTGCCTCCTGGTGGTCAGTGCATTCCCACAGCCAACCTCCTGTGACCCCTCAACCTCCCCTCCCCCCACCTGGCCAACTTTTCGTGGCCCCACCCCCAAAGGCCTCAATTGCTGGCCAGGCTGAGGGACCCCACTTGTGCATGAATTCATGTACCAGATCTCTAGTATAATATATACAATATAATAGAATCTATACCAATAAATACATAAATATAATAGAATAATTAATAAATAATAATAAAAGAATAAACCCTGTGTTTTGCATACTCACAATTGTAAGCCTAGTTTTATCCCACCTTGTATATTTTTTTTTCACAAAAGAAAAGGATTCTCAATTTAAGCACAGTTCAGTCTATAGAAAAAGTCTACATTCCAAGAAAGATTAAAACATCAGAGCTATGATTGAGAGAATTTTCTCTTCCCAATTTTATAAAGTGACCCATGTGACAGAGCAAGGTTTCTAGGGTTAACCAAGCTTTCTGTAGATGGGGTCATCTAGCTTCAGGATTTCTCACTTTTTCCTCTCTCCAGAACTGAGGGTCAATATACACATTTGTTCAAAGGTTTGCAATGTCTTCCACAGGACTTTTAAATTAGTTTGTTTATTTCAAGGTTTCCAATCTTCCTCTTCTTTAAAGCATTTTGAAATTTCAAATGAGTGAATATGAGCCACTACAGAGGTATCTCATCTGCACAGCTACTTGAGCATCACCCATGATGCCATGCAATTCTCTTAGAAAACCTCCTCCGCTCCTGGTTTTGTAAGAAATGCTCCTGTTTAATTCATGGAAGATCCCCCAATGCTGCCAAGAAAATCCCTCTGGCACCAGTGACTCTCCTGCACCATTTTTCACCTCTGGAGGTCTTTACACACATCAGCTAAATTCCTTCTCCGGTGCCCCTGTGAAGATGGTGACTTTACAAATTCCTCCTTTGACAAATTCCTCCCCAAGGAGACATTATGGATGTTGATGGGGAAAATGCATCATGCCAAGATTATAACCCACTCAGAATGTGGAACCTAAGAGTTTGGAAGCTGAGCAGTGCCTTTTAGGGCTAGAGATTTACTTACGATCCATCCAAAGTCAAATGGTTAGCTAATGTTTATAGCAGAGATGCACAATTAATAAGTGCAAAAATTGTGCTTCACTTCTGTTTCCAAAGTGTATCGGATGTTTGTCAAAGCAAGAAACTTTGCTTTGATTACAAGCTACAGATAATGAAAGTGTGTTTGTGTTTCACAAATGCATTTGATTCTAGTGGATTGTATTCCCCATCAGGGAATCAGGTTCAGCAAATATGTTTCCATGCTAACTCCCCAAATTAGACAGAAGTCTTTAGTTGACTAGAAATACAATAAGCTTAGAGAAGAAAGGTTTGCACAGAAGCTCAGAAATAGACTTTATAATTGCTCTTCACAAAAATTTATAAGGACCAGCACTGGGTTGCTCACTGTAAAGTATGCGTATCATCGACTTTTGGGGGGGGGGAAACTTCATGGAAATATTTTCTCTACTTTTTCCTATTTTTCTCAACAAATCATAGATAATTTTTTTAATATATTTTATTGATTTTCTACAGAGAGGAAGAGAGAGAGATAGAAACATCAATGAGAGAGAAACATCGATCAGCTGCCTCCTGCACACCTCCCACTGGGGATGTGCCCGCAACCCAGGTACATGCACCGACCGGAATCAAACCTGGGACCCTTCAGTCCTCAGGCCGACGCTCTATCCACTGAGCCAAACCAGTTTCAGCCATAGATAATTTTTTAAAGTTTACCATTTCTTTATGTTGGACATAAAGGGCCCACATTAAAATGTTTTTGACAAGAAAACACCACGTAATTGTGAATAGAAAATGCACATCTCGAATAGGGAGAGTTTAGAAGTAGACTACATACACATATTTCAGAGAACAGAAGCACTTCAAAGGGATTCTGGCCAGGAATCCAGGCACATGGGAGTTAAAGGCTTGTTATTCAGCCCCTTGGAGAACATCTTTCTACAGAGTCAAGGAGAAATTGGCTACCAGGACTAGCAAGATATGTTTTACTTTTGGTCAGGAGAGTGAGATGCATTTTTTAGGGTTAGATTCCAGGATGAGGCAAAATATTCTACATACATACATAAACCAATGAGAAGGAGGGTCTGCCTAGAATAAGGCTGAAAAAGAATGAGTGCTACCTATTTTGGCAAAAGCAAAATGTGTGACAAAGCCTAGGCTTCATGGTCAGTCTTAATATATGACAACCTGATACTGAATATTTTCACATTGTGGAAACTATAATTAAAACAAAGAGGAGAAAAATATTATTGTGTATTTTAATTACTGGATAGTCTCTTAAAAATTTCCTGGAACTGATTTGTTATCAAGGAAGGAATGGCCTAAAGAGCAAAACACCTATTAGCACTTGGTCTCAAGCTAAAGAGTGAGGGGACAATGATGAATGCTAAACATGGGTAGTGGATGTAGTTTAACTCTGAGGAATGTTTGTTTCTTGGTACCTTCACCGTTGCTTATTTGTTCTCTTGAATCTGTTAGAAGAAGTACAACAGATTTCACCTCTCCTTCGAAATAAAATTCCAGCTTAACTTTGCACTTTGACCAGGGAAACTTGTCTAAAACTTTCATTTTCAAATTCTCAACAACACACTCAAATTAAAAAACAACACAGAGAAGCAAGCTGCTTTTTCCACTTGCTTCTCAGATACAGAGCTTCGGCAGGCTTGAAAATCCTACCTCATAGTGGACATATAAACACCTCATTTCCTTCATGACTGCAGCCAGTGATCTTAGGTGTGTTAGGCAGAAGGGACAATCTCTGTTAACCCATCACTCTCCCTTGACACTCCATGGATTCCAAAGCTTTTTGCTTACAAACCCTCAGCATTATTATTCATATACCTATGCTCATAAACCATAATCAGAAAAGTTGAAAGACCTGGTTTTATATCATTTTTAATTCTTACTTCAAAAAAATATTTTTCTAAATTCCTGTATCTTTCTTTTCTTATATTTCTATCCCAATATTGCTTTATTCCCTATCTCTTCATATTCTCTCAAGTTGTATTTTTTTCTGGATTCTCATATTCCATGATTGGATATAATCAGTTCTTGGATTTAGTTCCCATGAATATTTTAAGACTGTTTCCAAATTGTCTAAGAGTATTACAATTTTCATCGACGCTCGGGAATGTAGAGTGTGGCTTGCAGGTACCTAAAAAATACTTGTTGCCAGTGTTAGTCATCCTAGAACTCATCTTGGCTCTATGGGGGCAATAGCCCCTGCCATTTAGGGAGTGTGAGAGCTCTGGTGTAGAAGTTTTCTAAGAACTTGTTCGTGGTGGCCTCATTTCTTCTCCATTCATCAGGCAAGATTCTGAAAATATTTGTTTATTTAAAAAAAGACAAAAGAGAGTTTAGTAGAGTCTCTCTTCCCCATTAGTATACTGGAAGCATAGAGCTCGGAGATGGTAGAACCTATGCTGCTTCTCAGAATCAGTAAACAAGGAGAAACCACTCAAGAGGTCCTCCAAACCAGCATCTACTTGTGAATTAAGTGGGAAATGAGCTTTTATTGTGTTAAGTTTATGTTGGTTTGTTACCACAGCAAAGCCTAGACTAGTCTCACTAATGCAGAACATAAACCATATAATTGGGAACTGAGAAATATTTCTAGACATGAGGTGTGTGTATGTATCGGTAAATAGTTATGTTACTATGCTATGTATGTGTGTACTTACTTGCCAATGACTAACTCCTTGACCCTTCCCATAGCTTCAGTATATTCATCTACAGGAAAATGGTGGGTTTAGAAGCTCCTTTAAGCTTGAAATTTCTTTGGAATATTGGCTGATGTTTATCCCAAACCATCTTGCCTTTACTCAGGTCTTACCATATTCTGAAGTCTTTTTAACCCAAGAACAAAGCTCAGGGCTTGGGCAGACTCTGATTTTAAGTTCATCCAAACCATCTCTTTGTTGCCTTTGCCCCCTTTAAGAAAATTCCAGATGAAAGCACAAATCTGCCACATGAACTGATTTTCTGCACAGCAAGATAATTCTTTTAAGTAGTTTCTATTATAGGAAAATTAATTTCAAGGCACTTCATACAGTTCTAGTAAAATCCTTCCGCTCCACAGGGGTCCATGAGCAACATTAACTGTGCAGCGTTTGCTGGTTATGCCTCGTTATGACTTGGTGCAGTGAAGGATGTTTTTAAATTTTTTTTTAAGTTGGGCTTTTTGAAATGCATTATTTTTTCTTATCTCTGCATGAACATTTAAAGGAAACTGGAATTAGAGATATTTTCAACAAGGACACGATATTTTTTCCTACCTCATGTAAAGGAAAAGAAGTTCTTTCTTTGGATAAAACTTTGTAGCTTATTTATTTTTATTTAGGTAATATTGTGTGTGTGTGTGTGTGTGTGTGTGTGTGTGTGGTATTACATTGATTCATTTGAGGAGATTATTGAAAACCAATACAGAATTCCAGGTGCCAGTAAACACACTCAAATTCCAGTGGTTGATAACAAAGGAAACTTCATCATCAAGCTCTCTCTTTTCCAGCTTCCTTAAACCCCTCAGAGGTGTTCTCAAGAGAACGATGTACATTGTCTTCACACAAATTTCCATTTCAGCATCTGTTTTCTGGAGGACTCTACCTAAGATACCACCAAAAAACATAGAGTTATTGTACAATGATATTTATCTTTTTCTCTCTTATTATAATTGAGAGGGCAAAAAGGCAGAAAAACATGTGGAAAGCAGCCTGGTACTCAAGATTCATCTCAGGTGGAATGATTGAATGTCCCATACTTTCCTGAATCCAGAAGATGATGCCACGGCCTCATATTCCAGACATGCTAATACTGAGGATGGGATGCAACTAGAAACCAGGGGCTTGGAATGTCAAAGTCAAGTGCCACCAACACGGCAATGCTGTTGACTATTCACCACTGTGTCAATCTGTGGAGCTGGGATGAGACCACACTGATGGCACAGTAACAGCTGGAAAGAGGTCCAGATACAAAGCTCTTCTTTGCACAGTTAGAGAACGTGAGGCCCTGGTCATACTTGATTGGTGACCTCTAACACTGGATTTCTTGTCTTTTGACACCTAATCCATTGCTCTTATTTTAAAATTGTAAATATTTCCTTAAAAGTATTAATTATCTAGAATTGAACCTTGGTGAAAAAAAATTTTTGAAAATTTATAACAATTCTAACACTTATTATTGTTTTCCTCATTTAAAATTGAGAAAAATCCCCCCACAAAAATCTGCTTCGTGGAATTAGAGATGAGATACAGATGATGATTACAGGACTTTGTTTTGTTTTAATTTACAAGCAAATTTTTAACTCATGGCTCATAGAACAGAGAAAAAAGTACAAGAGCGAAATCCCACAGGATCAATTAAGAACTTCAGAGAAGTTTCTATCTGTCTTTTTAGCGTTTCTCTGTTTCTGGGTCAGGTTGCCTGCTTTGGAAATCTCCCTACCTTTCTAGCACAGAACCATGCTAGAAAGGAAAATTAATTTGCCTTTATTCACCACAGTCCATCCTATAAAAGCCTTATTTTCTTTTTCTTAGGTAGGATGAATGGGTAGAAGTGGGGAAAGGGAGTTTAGAAGCATGACCTGTTCTTAGAGGACTTGCAGAGAATATCAGTTTACCTTCATTCAACAAATCTACACAGGCCTGAAAGACACACGTTTGCATGTTGTAGAACCAACTGAAAACCTAATCAGAAATCAATGGTACAAGGGGGGAGACATTTCTTTTAGTCTGAATCCATTACTTGGGAGGGAAAAGACAAGTTGCAGGAGTGGGATGGGGCTACTGTATCAGCTCAGATTCATAGGTTAACACCAAAGTCCCACTTGGATCATATGCCTGTCCTCTTCTGGAGCCACCAGATATAGAAAAATAATGCATAAAATTGAAAGTTCTTATAAACCATCTAAATAAGGCCTTTCTTTAACGGAGAAATCAGCAGCCTAGTCAAGTGACCTAACCAATCTGGTAAGCATCACACATTCAGTTGGCACATAGAGATGATATTGCCTCAGTGAACTAATCTGGGCCCTCAAATCCCCCCAAAAAGGCAACCTGTGGCCACTCTATGGATCTGCTGTAGAGCAAATGTCCTTTGATCTTAGTGCTGTAATTACTGACTCCACTTTAAGAAGAAACAAAGAAAATCTGTTTGTAAATGTCTCCAGCTATGTTGCAGGTTGGTATTTATAACTCAGCCATAAATCTAGGTTTTCAGCTTTTTAGATAAAACAGTTCTACTAATATTAATTACTTTTGTACAGATTATCATAATTCTTAACCAGCCAGTGCTATTTAAAATGTTTTCCAGCTCAGAAGGGCCCAAGAAAGGCAATACCTCCCAGTGGAACAATTAATTTGTTACATATAGAGCAGACTCTAGATTCTTTTCTGCCACTTGTCAATGGGAGGCAGATGCCAACAGTGAAAAAATGCTGGGTGAGATGGGGAAACCATAGCCATAAAGGAAAATATGAGTCATTGCCTCAAACTAACTGATGCTTTCCAGGTTGCAGATCCTATCTAATAAAAGAGAAACATGCAAATTGACCATAACCCAGACACCCTTACCATTGGCTAATTGGGAGGATATGCAAATTAACTGCCAACCAAGATTGTGGCCGGCAGCCACGCAGCTGAAGCGAACAGGAGGCTTGCTTGCTCCAGTGATGGAGGAAGCCAAGGTTCCCCGTCTGTCGCTGCTGGGCTCTGAGCTGCACTCTAAGTAACTATGTTGCAATTATAGAAGCTAAACAAGCTCCAGAGACCTGCTTTCAGCCAGCTTCGGCCTCAGAGCTTAGAGCTGAAGTGATGGCAACAGAGTTTCAATTATAGAAGCCAAACAGACCCAGAACCTGCTTTCAGCCCTCAGAGCTGGAGCTGGCTCTCAGCTCCAGTGACAGCTATAGAAGGTAAATAAATCCCAGAATAAAAAAAATGAAAAAAAAAGGTGAGGCTGGGAGCTTAAGTTGCCCTCCGGCCTGAAAACGGCTCTCATGTGTAGCCCTGGGCAGCAGGGCATAAGTCCCGCCCTCATCCAGGACCCCTGTGTGCCACCTGAGCCCCTCACTGCTAAGCCCCACCCCCAGCTGGGACCCTATGACTATTGGAGAGCAGGAAAGTGCTGCTGGGCCCTGGGTCGCTGTGCTGATCCGGCCATCGGTAAGTAGAAAAGTGCAGCCTGTAGGCAGCCCCGAGCTGGGCCTGATCCGGGAGCAGGAAAGCAAGCCCGGCCAGCTGCGCCTTCTCCCCAGTCGCCATGAGGACCTGGGAGCAGGAAAGCCCCCAGGTGGGCCTGCTCCCCA
>NW_006292687.1:5104337-5120327 GCF_000327345.1 Myotis davidii | reverse complement strand
AGGGCGATCCGGGAGCAGGAAAGCCCGGCTTCCAAGCAGCATCCCCATTCTGGCCATAGCTCAAGGGAGAGTACAACATGCAGTGGAGGCCAGGAGCCTAAGAGATCAACACAGAGGGGCTCCTGCTCCAAGCCTCCATGGTGTGGCTGGGGGCAGGTCCCCCGCACACACACACACACACACACACACACACACACACACAGTGCCTGCTCTGAGCCTCCAATGTGGCTGGGGGCAGGCCCCCAGTGGGGACACACACACACACACACACACACACCCGGCAACTGCTTCAAGCCTACGTGGCGCAGCTGGGGGCAGGCCCTAGCAGACAGACACAACACACACACACAAACACACACAGGACGCCTGCTCTGGGCCTCTGCTGCCAGACTGTGGCCATCAGTAGGACATCCACTGAGGGCTCCCGGACTATGAGAGGGGCAGGCTGGGCTGAGGGAACCCCACCCCCCAGTGCACAAATTTTGTGCACTGGGCTTCTAGTATAATAATAAATGAGGTGTATTTTAAACAAGAGTTCTTTTAATAATGATGTGCTCCCTTTCCTTACTTTATTTTCTCCTTGACTGTTGTGCAATAGAACACACGATAGAAGTTTCTGCTAAAATAATTACATGACAAAAGGTTGTGGAAGTGCTTTATAAATGCTAAATTTTTAATCAAATATTTATTATTAATTTTTGTTTTATAAGAAAGTGAATGCACTGTATCCTCAGAGAGTTGGATTTGATGTTAAAGAAATCTAGCCCAACCAGTGGCATGGCTCAGTGGTTGAGTGTCAACCTATGAATCAGGAGGTGACAGTTTGATTCCCAGTTCGGCCATATGCCTGGATTGTGGGCTCAATCCCAATGAGGGTCATGCAGAAGGCAGCCAATTGATGATTCCCACTCATCATTGATATATTTTTTTCCTCTCTCTCTCTCTCTTCTCTGAAATCAATAAAAATATATTTTAAAAAAAGAAATCTAGAGGTACAGAATATCACATCTTCTAGCCACTGTGGCTGCAGAAGACCACCTAAGATTGCATAACTTTATTGAATGATTCATTAAAACGGAGGACTATTGTTGAATGTCTAACATCATCAATTATGCAAAAATTACTGCAGTATATGATATCTATTAATTGGTTTATAGAACATGAATACATAGCTTGCCAATGTAAAAAGTGCAGAATATGGAAATGTATCATTGGTTCACAGATATGCATAATTATCACCTCTTCCTGAAAACTACATCTGACTCAGATCATTTAATAAGAATATAGTGCTCATGAGCCATAGCACAGTTCACTAAACCTTATGAGAATAAGCAAGAAAAACCACATATTGAGAGATCACTATGATCTGAATACTGTGAAATCTGTTGTTGTGGGGTGGGGGCAGGGAATATCTCAGAGTCTCTGCTCCCAGGGACTTACAGATTATGCCACAATGCAGCTTCTGATAAAATGAAATAACACCAAACTGATTCAGAAGAAGGAGAGACCACAAAGAGTTGATGTGATAAGTCCATGAAATATGGATTATAAATTGGTCCTTGAAGTATGGATAGGCAGTTCCTATTAACTAGAGAAGGAGTCAGAGAAAGATCCTTTAAGCAGAGGAAATATTGCAAGCAAAGCAAGTAGGATAGGAAAGGAAAAGCCAAAAGTATTGAATAAGGGTGAGTTAAGAAGTTTGCTTAAGTAGAGAGTAGATGTAATGGAGATAGTCCATAAAAGACCTTCATGTGGTATGACTTTGCATGTCACATGTCTTAGATCTGGCTCTTCTGGAAACAAATGATGAGATGGACATTTGTGTGGAGACGATGTATGTAGTTCTCTTGAAAGACTGAAAGAAGCTGGGCAAGTGAGAGCTGGCTGATGAAATTCTTTGTTATTAATCATTGAAACGTCATGTATGCATATTGGCATATGGGGTTCTGAATTGTTTTCAATAACTTTCTGAAATGAATCAATGTTGCACTACACAGGCACTCACACAAACACAAAAACAGCATTACCTAAATTAAAATAAACAAGCTACAACGTTGTATCAGAAAAAATCATTTCTGTTCCTTTCCATGGGGCAGGGTCCATGAGCAACACTAACTGTGCAGTGATTGCTGGGTATGCCTCATTATAACCTGGTACAGTGCAGGATGTATTTTTTTTTAAGTTGGGATTTTTGAAAATGCATTATTCTTCTTCATATCCCTGCATTAGCAGTAAAACTAGAAACAAAAAGACAAAGAAATCATCATTGACAATGTCATGGTAGTGGTTTCCTAAAAGAGGAGGAAGGGTACAGAAAGCAGGAAGCATAGGTCTCCTAGGGTCTGTGCAATGTTTATATATATATATATTAATATTTATTGTTGAAAGTATTAAATATGTCCTCTTTTTTCCCTTATTGACTTCTAGCCTGCCCCTGTCCCCTAACCCAGGCCTTCACCCACATTGTCTGTGCCCATGGGCTATGCATATATGCATACAATTTCTTTGGTTGATCTCTTCCTGCCCACCCACCCTCCTCTACCTTCACTCCATGATTCAATAGTCTGCTCCATGCCTCTATGTCTCTGGATCAATTTTGTTCATCAGTTTATTTTATTCCTTAGATTCCACATATGAGTGAAATCATGTGATACTTATCTTTGTCTGACTGTCTTATTTCGCTTAGCATAATACTCTCCAGGTCCCTCCATGTTGTCTCTAGGGTAAGAGTGCCTTCTTTTTTACAGCTGCTTAGTATTCCGTGGTATAAGTGTACTTTTATCTACTCATCTGCTGATGGGCATTTAGGCTGTTTCCAAATCTTAGCTTTTGTAAATTTCCGGTGCTATGAACATAGGGGTACATATATCCTTTCTGATTGTGTTTCAGAATTCTTAGGATATATTCCTGGAAGTGGAATCACTGGGTGAAATGGGAGTTCCATTTTTAATTTTTTGAGGAAACTCCATACTGTTTTCCATAGTGACTGCACCAGTCTGCATTCCCACCAGCAATGTAATAGGGTTCCCCTTTCTCCACGCCCTCGCCAACATGTGTAGTTTGTTGATTTGTTGATGCTATCCATTCTGACAGGTGTGAGGGGATACCTCATTGTCATTTTAATTTACATCTCTCAGATGATTAGTGACTTTGAGCATTTTTTCGTATGTCTCTTAGGCCTACTATATGTCCACTTTGGAGAAGTGTCTACTTAGGTCTTGTGCCCATTTTTTAATTGGGTTATTTGTTTTCCTTTTGTTAAACTGTATGAATCCCCTATATATTTTAGAAATTAACCCCTATCAGAGGTATTTTTAAATGTAAGATAACACTGTTCATTTCACTTTTATTCAACTATAGCTATACACAATTTTACAATGTATTTAACCAAAATTGGCCAGTCCTAGCTTATTTGACTCAGTGGATAGAGTGTCGGCTTGTGGACCCAAGGGTCTTGTGTGCAATTCTGATTAAGGTCACGTAGCTAGGTTGCAGGGTCCTCCCCCACCCAGGCCCTGCTCAGGGCGAGTGAAAGAGGCAACGAATTGATGTGTTTCTCTCACATCAGTTTTTCTCTCTGTCTTTCCCTCTCTCTTCCACTCTCTCTAAAAACAATGGAAAAATATCCTCAGGTGAGGATTAAAAAAAAAAAATGGCTGCTCTAACTTTTTATGGGTCTTTGAAAACCCAAAAGATAAATCAATTTCTTCCCCATGTGACACTTATTTCCAAATGAAATGCTTTGCTAATAGGGGGAACAAATTTGGAAACTGGACTCCAATGTGTAGGGCATGGCATTGGGAACAGGGTTGTGTGCTACTATGAAATCACATTTGTATCTCTTCTGCCTTCATGTAACACTAACTAGAAATTAGAAAACAAGAGGCCCAAATGAGAAAATAAATGTGATTTAAAGAAAAAGAAGTTGAGCAGGAGGGGGTGAGTTAGTAAAAGGAAAATAAAATCGGAGTCTAAAGTTGACAGTCCAGTCCTTCAGCTTTCTCCACCACCTGGCCACGGAGGAGGTCTCATTAATTTGTTCCCAGTCTAGCTGCCTGCCCCAAGGGGTTGGAGTGAAGCAGCTTCTGATGAGTTAGAGGTGAGAGGCTCATTCCCCAGACCCACTGCTGAGACATGAAAGAGACACCCAGTTCCCCGGCTGCAGGCTCTGCATCCAACAGCGCACCGTGCATAAGGAACAGAGTGCTTCCCTTAATCACTCCTTATCAAACTGTAGCCACATTTATTGGCATGTCTATCAGGAGTGATTTGGTAGCCTGTCTTCCCTCCTGGGCCATGAGTTGACAACATCAACCTCACTGTATACTGTACAGGAGCCAATAAGGCAGCTGCTGCATGAATGGGGTGAAGTTTTGAGTGAGACTCCAGACAGCCTTTCAGTGAATAGAGTGAGAGCCTGGGTGCTATCTCCCCCAACTGTGGAAGAGACACCCTGACTGCACTCCGTAAAGCATGTCACCCCATTTTCTAAGTCTGGTTCTTGGTGGGAAAGCCCTTCTAGTTACTGACAAAAGACAAGGAAGCATGAGAATGTGGGCGGATATGCACACCCTCTATCAAAACACAGGAGAAGCCTTTAAAAAGCTCATCGTATTATGGAGTGGCCACTTCCTCATCTTTGGACATAAAGAGCATGGTGCCGTGAGTCTCTGTGCCTAAACGTATGTGCGAATCCCCTAATGATGCCCAGGCCTTACATTCCCCTGCAGGATACACGGCGTTTCCCTTGCTGATGTATTATAACAAGAATTTGTGATCCTGGAGGGAGTGGTGCAGTAGGGCAGGGATCAGCATATGACTGTCAGTGCTGAGAAAGCCAGCAACATGGACTCAATATTAGATCTGAGGTCTGTAACCTGGGCACAAATGTCTGATATGAAATGTTAACCAGTTATCAGAGTAGGCTGACCACAACACAAAATGTTGCTTGTATGGTCCATTTGCATAAAGGGTTAACACAGATACAGCTATCAAAAAATGTATTTCAGTTCCCAGAGACAGAAAAAAATCTTTCTATAAGCCAAATTTCCCCATAAAAAATGCCTCATATAAATTTTTCTGACTCTAAATGTGGAGGGAGTGTTGCCCATTCAATCCTCATGAGTATGACTGAGGGAGAGGGGATGACAGCTACAAACTTTTCCATCTTCAACTAGTAGCTTGCATTGAAACTAGATTGCTGTTATTAATGATGATGATTTTCATTTACAATACAATTTTGGATTGTAATTATTTCCTGGTATAAATTGCTTACTCACTTCTTCCCCCTAATTTGTTAACCTATTGCTTCCTACATATTTTTGTTATTACTTCAATATTCTGGATAAATAGCTTACTTGTGGATACAACTGTTCTTCAGCCACTGATAGATTTTTTTTTCTTCCTCTTCTAAATGGCTCAATAAAATTGAAGAACATAAAAAGGGAACCAGAGGTGATTAAGTATGATATTTTCTCAAACTGTATTTGATTGCCTTGTAGTTCACATTAAGATAAAAGCTCTAGTGCTAATTTAACAAACAGCAAGCTTGATAGATTGTTATTTTAAGAGACTGGCTGAGGGCAATACTAGGGGGCTCAATATGGAATCTGTTAGTGGGAAGAGAGTGAGGGTACATACCCCATACTCACTCGAAGAGATTATTGGCCTATTTCTCAAAGTTAGGGAAAATGTATTTTCAGAGTCCCCTTCTCTAAGGCCTGCATGTATGCCTATTGAGAACATGGGTAGAGGGAGAGATGCTAAAACAATAAGCCCACAAATGTCCATTTCCAATCAACAGAGCTATAAAGCTTCAATTGAGTCTTTACCAACACACCTGCTGTTTGCTTCATTCTTTGCCAGTCGCTATGCAAACCATTCAAGAAAAGTAAAAACCCGTCTCCAAGAGGAGATTTCATAGTATATGACAGGATGCTACGAAACAATATAAGATATTTTAATTTAGAGTGTTTCAGATTTCAAGTGCTAAGGTAATTTGGAAGGGTTCATGGGAACAAAATAGAAAGTCTCCCTGGAGGAAAGGGTCCATGATAGATGGGTGGACTTTAGTTACACAAAGAAAAGAGAAGCAACTCAATCTGGCAGGAAATCATGAGCACGACTGTATTGCCTACTTCTAACTGATGGCACTGCCATAGTTAAATCATATCTCTATTACTTTCTCCTTGTTCTTAATTTAAGTCCTCCTTGTGCTGGGTGAGTGAACAGGTTTCTATTTGCTGAATTCATTCTATGTAATAATAAAATAATCTTGATCCTTAATGTGAATTTTTAAAAAAGAAATTGATTTTTAGCTTCAGAAATCTCGATTAATTGAGACCACTTAAACTGTCTGGCAGTCTGAGCTTTAAAAAGCCCTCAGGCAAAGATGTGCAAGAACATGGAAAGGTGGCATTGCCTCCATTTCTCCTTCTCAGGGCATATTTCTCCTTGACCCCACCCACCCAATTCTACCAGTTGTCTAACTTAATTAATGCTTCCTTTAATTGTACATGAACAGGAAAGGAGAAAATAAAAGCCCAAAGGCCAAGAGATAAGCCAGAATATCATGAGAACCCTCAGTCCTAGAGCAAGTCAGCACATCATGAAAATAAACAAATAATAGGCAGACAAAAACAAACAGATTGAGAGACCATGGAGCATACTGTGAAGCTGGGTCTTCTTCCTTACTATTTTTAGGTTTTGACCATAGTGACTGGTGGAAATAGAGCCAATATTGGAAAAAGAATGGAGCATGGTTTTGTGTCTGATAGACTGTAGGCCATACAAATACGCATACACTTGCTACTGTTTACTAATGCATATGGGCTGTCTTTTATTCAAGAAAATGTTATTGAATATTTACTATGCACCAGATAACGTGCCACATATACTTGGAATATAAAAATAAACCTGACAGAATCCCTGTGTAGTACATGAGCTATAACTGCATTGTTTAAAATTTTTGAAAGTAGTAGGTACAGAGAGCATAAAGAAGGAAGTGATACATGTGTTATGGTTTATAGGAGGTTGATGACAGTATATAGGTCATAGAAACTTTACTGTGGTCACGTGACTAGGGTTTCAACAGAAACTGAGCGAGAGAGAAAAGAACTGCAAAATACATTTTACATAAGGTTGGGTCATGATCTAAGGCAAAGAAGCCTGTAACAGACAAATGTATTGGGGCGATTACAAGTGGTCAGGATGGCTGAACTCTGATATGCTCAAACTTGTAAAGTCAAGAAGAGGCAGGTAATTAAAGGCAGTTAATATCACACTTAAAAAGCCAGTTATTAACTATTTCAGTTAGTCAAATTTATTTTGTCAAAGCAACTTTTTCATGAGTTCCAGTAAATAAAAGCAACACTGGGAAACATAACAGGTCTGAAGCTGGAGGACTGTTAAAAACAGAAGACCTTTCTCCACTCACCCCATTTTCCCTGTCTTATGGTTGTTTAGATCTATTTGCATGTTTTTTAAAAGATAAATTTACATCCATTTATATACCTCTTTATCCATTCATCTTTTTACTACCATGGTTTTTAAAAGGCCTTTTATTTTTAAATAAGAATAATTTTATAGTAATGCTATTTAAACTTGAGAAATTCTTCTGAGCACCTACAGTAACAGGGATTGGATTTAGTCTCATACATGCAATAATCAAGCAAAGACCAAAAAAAGAAACAAAATCAGGCAGAATATATGCAACAACAGTTTTCAAGTTACTGGACGCAACATAGAGATCCCTGAGAGCCTGGGAACAAAGAAGTGAGCCCAATAATTGCCTTAACTTACTGCTTTGGGAGAGTTTTCAGGCCTATATACCAGGGAAAGGAAAATGAGCCAGGTCTTAGAAAAATTGCTGAGTGATGCAGACAGAATTGAGAATCTGGAGAGGCAAAGGTAGCTAAAATTCATAGGACAAAGAACTGAAAAGAACATAGATATGCAGGGAGTGAATCCTGGAGATCTGCGAAGAATTTGCCCTCAAGTGTTTAGGAGAACATTTGTCAGCAAATGCATCTGAGGAAATTGCCTGACATAAAGGAAAGAATCATCCATAGGGGAGGGAATTATCTGTTACCGCCAGTTGGACTGGAAGTATGTATAATATATGGGACATTAGAGAAAATATTCATAAAGTTCTAGCCTCAGTATGAAGGAATAATTAGCTCTATATAGAGTATAACGTCAGCCCTATGTAATAAACCATAGAAGCAAGACTTGAAAGGATCAAATTGTTTTTGAGTAACATAATAACATCCCAGAATGAAGTTCAAGTATATTTGTAGAAATACACAAATTTTCAGCTCCTGACAAGGTAAAACTTAAAATGTCCAACAGCTAACCCAAAATATCAAAACATTTAGAGGAACTTGAATACAGATCACATGATGAGAACAATCAATTAAATGAAATCAACCCACACAGGCCAGAGTAGTTCAGTGGCTGAGCACAGATCTATGAACGAGGAGGTCATGGTTCAATTCCAGGTCAGGGCATCTGCCCGGGTTGTGGGCTCAGTCCTCAGTTTGGGGCATGTGGGAGACAGCCAATCAATGATTCTCTCTCATCATTGATGTTTCTATCATTCTCTCCCTCTCCCTTCCTCTCTGAAATCATAAAAATGTATATATTTTTTAAAAAGAAAAGAAAATAACAATAAAAATGGGTAAAAGGTTTGAACAGATACTTCCTCAAAGAACTGATGACAAATAGGCACATGCAGAGATGTTCAACATCATTTATCTTTAGAGGAATGCAAATTGAAACTATGATAAGGTAATAACACTATCTAACAATAGAATCACTAGAACTAAAAGATTCACAACATTTAGTTTTGGAAAGGCTTTGAAGAAAGTATTATTATCAGACACTAGTGGTGTGAAGGTAAAATGGTATTTGTTTTTAGAAAATAGTTTGGTAGTTTCTTAAAAATTAAACATATATAATTGCATGACCCCACTATTTCATTCCTAAGCATTTACCTAAGAGAAAAGAAAACTTATGTATCAATGTGTACACAAACATTTGTACCTAAGTATTCATGACAGTTTCATTTATAATAGCTAAAATCTGAGAAGAACCCAAATGTTCTTCAACAGAAGAACAGATTAAAATATTCTAGAGTGCATGGAATACTACTCAGCAACAAAAATGAATGAACTAAAAATGAATGAACACACAACAACATGAATGTTTCTTAAAATAATTATACTGAATGAAATAACCCAGACCAAAAAACAAAAAACAAACAAACAAACAAAAAATGGAGTAAATGCTGAGTAATTCTATTTATATAAAACTCTAGAAAATGAAACCTAATCTATGGTGACAGGAAGCAGATTAGTGTTTGCCTGGGAAGGTATGTGCAGAGAAAAACAAGGATAAATTACACAGGAAACACAAGAATTCCTTTGGATACTATATATATGTTTTCTACATATTGATTGATTTGGTGATTCCAGGGGTATATATCTCTAAACTTATCAAATTGTACTCTTGAAATATGTACAGTTGACTTTGTGTCAATTAAAATTCAATAAAGCTGTTAAAAATAGTACTTTAAGGCTACATTATAAGGTTACATTATAAGTGTTTCCATATCCATCATCTCATCTAATCATTTCATGATCTTTTGATAACATTTAGAATACTCTATTATTCTGGCTTTGCAGAAACAGAACAAAATCAGAGGGGTCTTATTTGATGGAGGTCATGCATCCTGCAAGTGACAGAGAAAAATGTTCAGGCCTACATACCAGGGAAAGGAAAATGAGCCCCCAGTGTGTCTTCGTAAGCCTCCAGTTCAATTTGTGACAGAAACACACTCAGAGTGACCAGTATGGTGAGCTAGTGTTACTGGTCATTTCTTATATCTCTTCCTGCATAGATTAGGGAGATTGGCTAGCTACATAAAATGATCTCAAAATATCATATGCTATATAACTTTCACAGAATTTGTCTTTATTACTGATAGACATTTTTGTGATATTGCATAAGTACAGGGATTTAGAATTTGTTAACAGAAATGGCATCTGATTTTTAGTTTCCTCAAAGCATCCAAGGCCTCTAAACTTAAAACAGGTATGAAGGCTTCTCATTTAGCAATTAAATATGCACATCTCAGGTTGTTACTTTTCTGGTTATGTAAATTCTTTTGTTTGTTTTGGACTTTAATATCCTATCATCAATTCAGTTTTACATTCCTTGAAGATAGGGACAGGAGACATGCTGTTTTGCTTTCTTGTATAATATTTCAATGGACCTCCATGTAGTCTTTTACTTTTACTATATAGGTAAATAATTTTGATGAGAACACTGATTTTTTCAGTTGATATCCAGATAGTTCATGAACATCTCTCTAGTCTTAAGCTTCCCCCTGCCTCATTCTCTCCCCATGAATTCCCAAGCTGCGACTTACTCTTCACATAAAGTAATTAATAGTTCATTTACAGGTTTCATTTTTATCTTACATCCCATTTAAAAATTACAAATTTAAAGAAAACTCATAAAAACAAGAGAGAGATAAAATAATTTGCTGGAATAAGGCTAAACTGATATCTATTAGAAAGAGATAAAAAGGAAATTAATATATTGTTTAATTCTTTCAACCAAAACAAGTATAATAAGAAATTAAGTTTGTAGAGGTTAATGTAAGAAACAAAATCTGGAAATTGTACCTCCTACTAGAGAACTTTTATTTTTATTGGAAATTTTGAACTTGTTTCAAAATATTTACTGTGGGTAAATAGAAGTTTTTGTGTATGTTAGGTTTTCAAAATGGATAGCTGGTAGTGTGAACAGTAGCACAAAGAAAGAAGTCAGAATGATTAGGTTTGTTAATCATGGGGATGCTGTGGTTCGGGGTTAAGAGAGACAAGCACAGCCCTTTACTCCCTGCATTAAATCCTGGGCCAGTGGAGGAATGAGCTGTCAGTCAAAGTCTCTCTTCATTAACCCTTGCACACTTAGGATCTTTGCTTTGCTGTGCAAGTCTTTTAGCTCAAGTTGTTTAGAGAAAGCTCTATGAAGAAAACACCACAGATTTATCTTTTATGAATTATTCATCATTATCATTATTAGCTCTCATAATTCCAGCCATGCTGCTCATGTGGCTCTGTCTTTTTGCTTAAGTCATATAAAACTCAGCTGACAAAACATTAGCAGGCACACTGTGGGGGACTTGGGGGGCCGGTTTGGCTGATTACAGCTGCCGCCACTTCCACTTCCAGTGATTTTGTGTATACATAACTTTGCTTTCAACTTTCAAACAAAAAGTTACCAAAAAAGTCAAGTGTATCAAAGCAGTAGCTTGAAGCCAGTAAGTGTTCTCACTCAAAGACTGTGATGTCAGGGCAGGCCCAGCTCCATGAGTGGCAATAGCAACCACTCACTCTTTTTCCATAGTCCCCGGTGCAGGGGCCACAGTGATGGGCAGCTGATGTACAACACTATGGTAGACCATTTCTTAGGACTTATGACTTCTCAAGCAGTCATAAAATTATTATATAAAACCATCTCTGCCATTGATATCCTAAGTGATACTGATACCGATCTATTCTTTGAATGTCAGTCTAACCTCATAAAAATGTAAGCATCTCAGTAAGAGGTTGCATCCCAGCCCCTGTCCCCTGATTATAAATCTGTTCATCAGATTTTTTCTTTCCAAGCCAACAACAAAGGGAGTAAATCAAGAGCACAGCCTCTCTGTTTGGAGGGAGAGGAATTGGCAACCGAGGAATGCTGAGAGCCGGTGTGGCTACAACTCTGAGCTGGCCGCCGCTGCTCTGTGTGCAGGACTCCCAGGGCCCCACTGGGATGCCTGCAGATTTTGGAGCTGATCTGTCAGGCCACAGAGAGAAGCATGTTCTACACAGTAGTGCTAGCTTAACCTCATGGCTATTTCTTTCTCCATCACCAGTGCATGCCAAAACTCTAGGAAGAACCACGTGCAAGATACTATCAATTGGGAAACAGTGTTTCTTGGGCCTTTTGTTTTAGAGGATAAGAAAAAGAAGGTAGTGGCTATTTATAAAGCTTTATGTTTGATTTATTCCATTCAGCTGCACAACCCCCTTGCAAAATGAATATTATTAAACTTGTAAAGTGTAAGGGAAGAAAAACTTTTAATCAACCATCTCAGGGTCCTTGACTAAGTTTGAAAATCAAATTGATAAAAATAGATTAATAGGAGAAAACCATACAAATTTCTTTATTTATTAAAAGATATTTTTATTGATTTCAGAGAAAGGACGAGAGTGGGAGAGATAGAAACATCAATGATGAGAGAGAATCATTGATTGGCTCCTGCACGCCCCATACTGGGGATCAAGATCACAACCCGGGCATGTGCCCTAACTTGGAATTGAACCATGACCTCTGGTTCATAGGTCAACGCTCAACCACTGAGCACACCAGCTGGGCCATACAAATTTATTTAAAATCTTTTACATGACATAGGAGTCATCATAAGGAAATGAAGCCCCAAAGAGACTGCTAGAACTGAATATTTAAGCTAGGTTTGATGAAGAGTTGACAGTCATGGAGGTATTTGATAGGTTAAGGCAGTGGTCGGCAAACCGCAGCTCGTGATCACATGCGGCTCTTTAGCCCCCTTGAGTGTGGCTCTTCCTAAGCCTTAGGAGCACCCTAATTAAGTTAATAACAATGTACCTACCTATATAGTTTAAGTTTAAAAAATGTGGCTCTCAAAAGAAATTTCAATCGTTGTACTGTTGATATTTGGCTCTGTTGACTAATGAGTTTGCTGACCACTGGGTTAAGGAATGTGGTGTAATTGTAGTAAATGAGAAAACAGCAAGGCCTGGTTGTTAAAAGTTCTTGAGGTTTCTTTGTTTGGATTCTTCTCTGTGTCCCTTTGTTTTCAGAGATAAGTATGCTCCTTTCTTCTAGGCATAAGAAGGGCACCTTTCATGTGAGGGTCTTATAACCTGGTTTGTGGAAGAATGGCAATGGGGTGAGGGTGGGAGGTAGGAGTAAGGGATGCGGGGAGGTCACAGTGACATTCTGAAGCCCATCCGAAGAAACACAGACTCAGAAAGCTTCTTCACCTCAATTCATTCATTTATTTGGCAAATGCTTGTATCCTTACTATGTTCCAGATGCTGTTACATATGATGGGAATACACTGGTGAAGAAAAAAAAAAGAGTAAATATTCTATCTTGAGGGCCTGACAGTGTCATGGGGAAAGCCAACAACACAGTCAGTGACAGATATATACTTTGAACCCACTTCTGACTCACATTCCCCTCATTATATATGGTTATTAATCAGCAAGGCTAGTTTAATAAGTTCACTTATTGTATTTTCCATTATTTCTGAGCAGTCGCTGCATGTCCAACTGCATGGTGGCCACGCCAGGACCAGGGGAGATGCCATCAAGATAGCCACCTTGTAAGGCTATTTTGAGGACCTTCCAAAGCCCACTTTTTCTCTGCATTGGGGTAGCACAGAACTGGGATCGCCAGTAAATCAGGGTGAGATTGGTGTCTTAAAGCTAAATATCAGTGAGCCTGCTGACGGCACTTGCAGGCATAGACCCGTGTTCTCACCCGCTCACACCTACACACACACTCACACACACAACCCCTGGTGGAGTGGGGAATTAGTCAGCGGAGGCCTGACAAAGTGCTTCCTACACATGCTGTTCTGTCAGGCGGCACAGCTTCTTGGGCTTCAGAAGTAATTACATGGATTTTCTGTCTTGTACTTGCAAAAACACAGCCCAGCTCTGCGCTGCCACTGCTGGCTCGGCGCTGACAACGCCTTTGGCTCTGGCAGGCAGCAGGCTGCAGGGGGATGTTTACATGCTCTCCTTTAAGAATTCAAACCCCAAGAAGACGCAGGAGGAACCGTGGGAGGAAGCGGGGAGAGAGTTTATTTGAGAGAAAGAAGTGTGTAGAGAAGTTTCTCTTGAATGACGGGGAAAACCATTCCAGAGGAGATGAGGGCGCACAAAGTGGGGAGATGGCTGCAGAGAGGGCCACAATAATGCTTGTGTCCATGAGTTTTCTTTTCCTTCCCTTCCTCCATCAGCATAATTACTTGGCTTGTAACATTCATTTTTCTTTCAATCTATCCTTCCATCAATCAACAGTTATTAGAACCCACATGCCCCAATTTCTAGTCCAGACAATTTGTCTTTACCTGGGGTGGAGCTAGGATATAACCCACAGCCCCTGCTCACAGGAGCTTACAGGGTGGTTGGGAAGAAAATTACTCATTTCAGGAAAATGAAAGAAGATGGTCATTTCAGGAAAATGAAAGAGATTTATGAGTAAGTGGGTATGGAGTACAGATCTTGACATTAAGCCTCTCTCCACTATTAGGGATGTGCCTTTTTCTAGTCTGTATCTTCATGGGAATGAAGGCCAAAGAGGGACAGGGCATAGATGAAAGCAAGGTAACAGTTGTCTGTGTTGACTAAGCATGGGTTTCTGAATTTCCTATATCTACCGATTAAGTTTGGATGCTTCTATGTTTCACCTTAGGTTAGCAGAATGCTAACCCACACCCTGTGAGGGCCTTGGAGTCATCAGTAGCACAAATAATTAGAAAGAGGCCTGGACTGAAGCAAGGTTTTATGACTTTACTGCTAATTGGTCCTGTGATCTTGAACAAATCACTCCACTCTCTGAACTCCTTTACTCAAACTATCTCTCTGGGTCTTCACTCAAACTATCTCTTTTTCTAATGCTTCCCACTCCCCCTCAGTCAGTCAAAACCTGGGTGGGTTTCCAAATTTAAGAGCTGCATGGCATATTAAAGATCTGGGTAGAGATTGACAAAACTGTTGTTGGTGTTTTATTGCATCTCTCAGAAAGCTAGATATGATTAGGAAAAGCCACTAGATTTGGATTAGATGTTTGACCTGAACAACGTAAAAACAGAGTCACCAAGGATATTTGTTAAGTGATTCTGCCCCAACCAGGCTAACAAGTCTAGACTCCCTTTCTATTTCGTTTCTGTGTTGGTTATCTTGTCTTCCTCCTTAGGGATTTTTCAGTAAACATATCAGTTAAATACACACACACACACACACACACACACACACACATAGTCACAAAGGTTCATCAAAATAAATCTTTTTTACTTTTTGATAAACAATTTCTCTCTATTTATCTGTCTATTCTTTCAAATTAATGCATAGAAAATAGGCTATTCTTTTAGTTCATTAAAAAGATTATGGCTCACAGCTGCTTAATGATATAAGTGCTCTTTTATTCCATTCTAAGGATTACAGAACTGAAGCTCAGGGAGATTAGGTTCAAAGCCTTATGGCTAGTAGAGGACACTGAAGTTCAATCTAGGTCAGTGTGATTTCAGTCTTTCTATCACTCACACCTCAGAAATAAATTTAATATATGTAACAAGAAGAATTAAATAATTCCTGAAGTATACAAATTATGAGTAGGAAAATGAGTGTTAGATTTTAGAAAGTAAATTGGAGTAGAGAGAATGACAGATAATTTGGGAGGATTTTTGCAGTAGTTAAATTTAGTCATTCTATGCTACCTTAAACAATTTTCTCAGTGGTGCATCTGTGTAATATAATGATATTTAAAATATATAAGAGAGTCTCTTGAGTTAAAATAAGAAAAGAATCAGCAGCAAGTTTCAAGTGGAGACACCTATGCAAGAGTTTACAAAAAAAATTATTCCCTTTGGGTGCTTCCATCACTCTTTTAACTCACTTGAGCCCCATTTGTAGTAGTGAAGTAACCTGAAATAGACTGTGACAGTAAATGACTCTTCTACAGAAAAATTATTTCCAGATATGCTTGTGGATTTTAATAGTAGTGGTGTTTCAGATTCTCTCTCTCCCTTCTCCCCTCCCTCTTTTCTCTCTCCTCTTCTCTTCTCTCTTTCCTCCTCCTCCTCCTCTTCTCCCTCTTCCCCCTCCTCCTCCTCCTCCTCCTCCTTCCCCTCCTCCTCCTCCTCCTCCTCCTCCTCGTCTTCTT
>NW_006292687.1:5081404-5104283 GCF_000327345.1 Myotis davidii | reverse complement strand
TTCTTCTTCTTCTTCTTCTTCTTCTTCTTCTTCTTCTTCTTCTTCTTCTTCTTCTCTCTCTCTCTCTCTCTCTCTCTCTCTCTCTCTCTCTCTCAGAATTTCTGTATTAACTATCAGACACTCAGGAATAAAGAATTAGCCCACAAAAACAACAAAATTTTAGATTGGAGAAAACATTAGACTAGAGCTGTCAACAAAATCATTATATAAACAAATTGATAGGTAATCACTGATTTAGGACATTAGAGAATAATAAAACCTAATTACTTGTATATGATGTATTACTTGTATAAAATGTATAAAAATATGATTTACTCTGCAAAACTCAGCTAGAAATTGGAGGTACCAGATACTTTTGAGTTTGAGGCTTTCTGGTTGGGTTTGAAAATTGTGTGTGTGTTTTTTGAATTTATAAAATAAACAGAACCCAAAGTTTATTTCAAAGCCCATGCTTTCAATAGAATTTTTCTCATATATACAGAAGAATAAAGAAAATGTACTCTTGAGAGAAGGTGTACAATACACAACTCAGAGACAGAAGCAAAGCTGAAGGATAGGTTAATATACCATGAAAATGGCAGAATTGAAAAAAAAAATCCCCAGATATAGAACAATATTTTCAAAATCTATACCTCTCTTCCCTTAACAAGCTTCCCCAATTATGAAAGCCAGTCTTATATTCCCTAGGCAGAAGACTGGAATATTGTTTTATAAAGAAACTCCCCAATCCAAGAGAAAAGATTTACAGATATTGATAAAGACAAAGAGGATTGGACAGCCAGCTCCTCATCATATCACACTGTGTGATAAAGTCTACCATTCGACAAGCCCAACAAGCCCTGCCCATGCTTCAGATGGTTTCTGGTCAGTTTATTTGGGCCTCACTATTACGTACAGATAATACCCAAGGCTCACCATTTATTTGTTTTAAAGTACAATCTCTTACATGAAAGACAAGGGCAAAAAGAGAAAAAATCAAACAACATAAACTAAATGAAACAGAGACAAAGTAGGAATCAGAAGAAAACTTCAATAAAAGTATAATTGAGTGCTTCAGGGAGCATCATTTATCCATTCATTCAACACTGTTCATTAAGTGGGGGCATAAAAGTATCCTTGCCAGTCATTGTCCCACTGAATGAACAACTTGATTTTTTTGGACTTTATATATGTTGGTGTGAGACAGTGCTTTACTTGGATTAAAATTATAAAACCCAAAATTAATTGGATTTTATAAAAAGGAATGTTTAGAACATAATTAAGAATTTTTTAAAAAATATTTTTATTGATTTCAGAGAGGAAGGGAGACGGAGAGAGAGATAGAAACCTCAATGATGATGGATCGCCTGCCTCCTGCACGCCCCCTACCAGCGATGGAGCCCGCCACCCGGGCATGTGCACCTTGACTGGAATCGAACCCGGGACCCTTCAGTATAAAGAATTTTTAAAAAATACATCAGTTATTATACAATAAAAATGAATAGGAGAATTGAAATTAAGGAAATCTCTTAAACACTTGAACAAAATTACAAAGGGATTGGAATTAAAGAAGAAAATCCTATACAGTGGGGCCTTGACTTACGAGTTTAATTTGTTCTGAGACTGAGCTCGTTAAGGAGCTCATAAGGAGCTCATTAACTCAAATTACTCTATCAACTCAATGCAAAAAATTGGCCAAGAGACAGCTGGTATCTCAAAAAACTCGTTAGTTGGGACACTCGTAAGTCAAGGCCCCACTGTATAATAAAAGGCTAATATGCAAATTGTCCCCTTAGGAGTTCGACCAGGAGACTGGGAGTTGGATCGCTCGCTATGACTTGTGCTGACCAGCAGGGGGTGGCGCAGAACATGGTGGGCAACCAGCAGAGGCAGCTGGGCGCTGAGGGAGTGAGGGGAGGAGGAGGGAGGGAGGCCTGGAGGTGGCGAACCTGATTTGCCCTGATCACCAGCCAGACCTAGGGACCCTACCCATGGGTGAATTTCGTGCACTAGGCCTCTAGTATAACATAAAGACTCAAACCAGAAGGCTAAGTATTGCATGGAGAATAAAGAAAGATAAAATGAAGGGGGTTAGAGTTACCAAAGTAATCTATACCTATAAAAGCCTAAGCCACCGAACAACCTAACAACCAGTCAACAGATCACTATGACGTGCACTGACCACCAGGGAGCAGACGCTCAGTGCAGGAGCTGCCCCCTAGTGATCAGTGCACTCCCACAGCCAACCTCCTGTGGCCGGCCAACCTCCCACAGTCTGCCAACCCCCCTGCAGTCCCTACCCCCCAGACGGCCAACCCTGATCGGGCCTGGGAGAGATGGCGCCAATGGGCACTGATCACCCACCAGGCCAATGGACCCCACCCATGCACGAATTTGTGCACTGGGCTTCTAGTAATAAAATAAAATGCTCCAGAATGGATGAACATAGGTTTCTAAATTGAAACAGGCCATTAAATTCAAGCCAGGGCATATCTTAAGGAATTTTCTAAATACTGTGGATCTAGGGAATATCTCATAAGCTATCAGTAAATCAGGATTTGTCTCAAACAAAGGATCAGAAATTAGAAGGCATAAAATTTCACATTGCAGCCTCAGAACTGGGAAGACAAGGAGACATGTTTTCAAAAGTCTGAGGGAAAACTACTTACAATTGGAATTTACTCGTGGCCAACCAATCAAAACTGAGGGTTCATTGAAGGGGCTCACGTAATTTATTTTCCATGCACCCTGACCTAAGAGACAACTAGAATATGTGCACATCCAAAATAAAGAAGGAAAAACAGAGGAATATAGGTTGACTATTAAAAATAGGTAATTAGAATAATTAAAAATTAGAAAAGAAGGAACATCTATTGATTCTATAATCCATGCCTGGGATCTGAGCATGGTTTTAATATTGTAAATACCCTAAGGTGCTACCACACTGATCTTTCAAAGAAACTCTCCTCCAGAGCATCCTTACTAGTACTCTGGGGATCACACTAAGTCAGCAGCTCCTGAAAATCATCATGGTTGTTCTGCCTTTTTGCCTTGCACTTGCTGGTGCCTCTGCTCAGAACTGCTTCTCCGCTTCCCAAATGGCATGTGAACATCTGTCAAGTCCAAGGCCAGCATCATCTCCCCAGGCTGCCTTCTCTCACCCTCAGCCTCACTTAGCCCTGACACCGGTGGGTAGTCCTGCTTGTGTTCTCATAACATCCATGTCACTCTCTTGCATAGATGAATGCACTCACTGATGTCAGTAGACTTTTCTTCCTCTTCCAAAAGATTGTGATCCTCTGGAAGGTGTATACCATTGTTTTTAATTAACCAATGCCTTCTGAGTTCTCATCATAATACTTAAGATCCTAATAGTTTCTTATGTTATCTTCAAAAATATCTTAAAGGGGGATTCTTTAACCCATGAAGGGTGTGAGGTTTAGAGGGAATAAGTGACTTGCATAAGATCATACCTATTGTCAGTGGTAGGGCCGGATTCAAATCCAGGCCTTTGGAACCCTACACCGTGCAGGGAACCCAGTGGCTGCTCCAGTAATGAGTCTTCATCAAAACAGTTTGGGGATGGGATGACTCAGGCCTAGTTCTGATCTGTCAGCAGCCAGCAGTCCTTTGTTGCCCTTTTCGAAGGCTCCTCCCTGGATCTGAGGGCTGCCTTTCTCCAGAACAAGCCCCTGTGTCTTGTCAGTGACATGTTGCTGGAGGTAACAAGCTGAAGCTCAGGGAAGTGTCCAAAGCATGCCATCTGAGAAGGTGGATTTTAATTGTGACCTGATCTATTTGGAACAGTTTGGATATTGGGAAATGAGGTTTTTTATTTTTAAAATATGAACCTTTGTGCTTATGTTCTTTCAAATGATTCATACTTTACCCTTTCCCACATCTTCCTCCTAGCCAGCCACACACTAAAATTGCACAAAGACAATGTTATGTTCCTGTATTATTACTTTTTGACAGTTTGGATCAAAATTAAGAAAGGCTGGTGTGAATAGTACCAAAGCCATTTAAATTATATCTCCAGCCTAAACATTGCACAAGAGTAAGTTGAGACAATCAATATTAGAAAATGTCAAAAACAAAATTTGTCAGGCAAGATGTTTTATTTGAAAACTTTGAACACAAAGAATCTTTAAATAGGTAGGAGCTAAAAAAAAATTTAAATCTTGTTTTGACAGTATTCATTTAATTGGGAGAAATATGTTGGAGTAGATAGAAAAGTTATTTTTTAAAGACAAAGGAAATTTGACGCAATGTAGTTTAAAAGATTTATTTTTGTTGAAAAACTAGAATTTTCTCTACGTTATAGTTCTACATCCTATTACTTCCATTTGATTCTGAAAAATGGAAAAAGATAACTCATATCTAAAGAAACATTGATTCCATTGCATTTTCAATTCAAATAAACAGTCTTCACTCAACAATGAAATTCATATAAAAAAGAAGTGCATTTTTTTTCTCTTTTCCTCCTTTTATTTATATATCCACCATCAGACAAGCTATAACACTATCTAAACAACTGTATGCATTAACAAACAAACATAGATCAATAGCTATAATTTGACACACATGCACCATTCTCTATGAAAACATCAATAGTCTAAAAGCTGAGTGGGCATAGCTGGAAAAAATATGCTTCACAGACACAATGTTGGCAGAAGATTAAATAACCAGATGTCAGGGAGAGAAAAAAATTCAATGAAACTGAACATATATTGGAAATGTACAGGTATTCTGTAGAGCTAAATTGTTCAAGATTAATAATAAGAAAATTATCTTCTCCTTGCAGTCATTCAATTACTATGTGTGCAAATATTTTGGATTGGATGTTTCCTTTCAAATATATTATTATCTACCTAAGGAGTGCTGTTGAGAGTCAAGGCAGAACTAGGATATGAGTTGCACAATGCAGTCCAATCTGAAAACAATATCTGAAGTTGGTATAGCACCTTTCATAAGTGAAACCACAGATGACTGGTGTCATTCAAATGTATTGCACTGTGATGGAGCAATGAAAAGAGAATATATAACTTAGTATTGGGTGCAGGCAGCTGAGAGAAGCCAAGTTTATGTAAAGCATTTGATTGAAAATAGATGGAATTCAGAGTGTGTCAATTCAGCCAGTACCTAAGCAAACCAAAAAGCAAATAAGCCATTTGCCATTTTATTAGTGAGGCAATATGGAATGTGGAGAGGCCAGTGCACCAGGGACAGGGGCCATACAAGCTTTTTTTAAATCATTTGCCAATGTTATTATATCAAATAATTCATTGTAATTAGATGCAATAGAAGGTAGTATATCTCCTATGGCTAATATTTTTAAGAGGTGACTCTGGACATTCCAGCATGCTCAAATTGTCAGGAATGATCACAGCTGGAGAAAATACCAGTGTTGGTTTTTTTTTTTCAAAACTTAGTATTTATTTCATGAAAATTTGCTTTATTATAGGTATATAAGCATTATCTCATATACATCCATAGTTCTATAGTTCCTGATATTGCTTAAAGAGTGAAGTCTCATTGTCTCCTTAATCTTTATACATATAGGAAGGGGACACAATATATTAAACCAATGTACTTGTTTATGTAAGTGTTATATGTCAGGTTTTGTCTAGAAAATAAAAGAATGAAGAGAGGACATGGACTTCGGGATGGAGTTTAATATTGGATGAAATTACATAGGTCCGAGAGGACACAGAGTAGAAAGCTTACCTTCCCAAAGCAAAGCAGCACCCATCTTTTAGAACATAGACAGCAAGACAGATATGAAGACGTCTGAGAAGAACATGGAACTTGGGATGGATGTTCAGGAATGGATCTGGCAAGAGGCAAAGCAGGGTTTCAAAGTAGTGAGTTACAGATTTAAGAGTGGTGATCAAAACAAAAATAAAGCAGCAACAAAAACAAGGCCATTGGGAGAGACCTGAATATAAAGGGCAAATATAAAGACTAGGCTATATTTAGAAAGCTACCCAAATATGTAATGAGGAAAAGACTGATAGATATAGGGAGATAGAAGATAGATAGATGGTAGATAGATAAATAGATAGATAGATAGATAGATAGATAGATAGATTTTTTTAACATAAATCAATAATAAAAACATACCAACAAAATAAATTGACGAAGGACAGCGTCAGACCTAGAACTATCCCATAAGCATATGCAACAATATTCAATTCCACTAGTAAGCAGAGAAGTGCTAAAAAACAAAAAACCTGCTGTTTTAAAAATCCATCAAATTGGTTAATGTTAAAACAATAAAGAAGATAAAATACAGCATAGGGAATAGAGTCAATAATATTGTAATAACTATGTATGGTGCCAGGTGGGTACTAGAAGTATCAGGGGGAACACTTTGTAAAGTATATAATTGTCTAACCACTATGATGTACACTTGAAAATATGACAAAAATAATATTGAAAGTAAACTGTAATTGAAAAATAAAATTTAAATTAAAAAAATAAAGTAAAGAAGACACCCCACCAAAGCCAGACTGTGATGATACAAGTGCTCTTTCTGTCAGTATGATACCTTAGGCTTCTGTAGGAAAAAGAATCATAGAACTATGCATTCCTATGAACAATTTCAAGAAATTAATTCTATGTAAATAATGATGAGCTTATGCAAAGATTGAATCGTGTGTTTGTTTTATCATGTACTCACAAGCATATCCTAGCATATAAACCACTCACACATGTTTATCACAGTGTTTCGGAGAAGCCTGGACTGATATATAGGTCTCTTTCCAGGGAGTTGGGGAAATGACATCTGCTCCAGGTCCTCTTCATCTTTGCAGGTTGTTAAGGGCATGGAGAGAGAGAGCTGGAGAGTATGACCCCATGGACCAGATCTGAGTGCCAGATAAAGTCTGCTGTGAGAAATGTCAGGACATTGATTTGAAGAAAAATTCTCTGAGACCCTGACTATAGACTACACTGCTTTGGGTCCCCAGAGACAAAGTTCAATAAGCATTTAAAGTGGCTGTGAGAGTTGGATGTAGCATAGTGATGCTTTTATACATCTTGAGGCTTTGGAAATGTTGGTGAAACCAGAAGGAAGGCAGCCCCAGGAAAGGAGGGCAGTATTGATGGGGGAGGGCTGAGAGTTGCAGTAGCAATAGGCATTACCCCCATGAGTTCTTCTGGGAACAGATATCACCTGAGGCTGAGATGGAAGCATGAAAGAACTTTCCATGTGCGCATGCATGACACACCTGGGGATCCAGAGACAATTGCTGAGGCTCTTGCAAGTAATTGCGGCAAAGAAAAAAAAAAGTGGCCAAAGACATTGTCAACATCGGCAAAAATATTTCCTTACAGAAACCCCAAATAAGGGGCATAGCCAAATGCCATGCAATTCTCAAATTGAGGCCAGTAAATAAATAGAAGTTTCTGGGATTGAGTAGATGTAGCAACTTTGAGAAAATTCTCATGAATATCCTCAAATATGGAGCAAACTGACTATGCTCATCTTTTCCCTCTTTTAACTGACATGATGTAGAAATAACTACTTGGGAAAATAGGAATAGAAAAGATAGGGCTGTGTCTCTGGTGGAAAGGAATGTTCTGGCTCCAGACATCCAGAGGGAGAAATGACTCAGTCTACAGAAATGGTGAGCACCCACTAACTAGTTGAAGTGAATCTACCTATAAGATAGGTGAAGCCAATCAGAAATGAACACATCTCAAAGGCAGAGGAGGAGTTGAATGGAGGAATGTTGACAAACCTACTGAGCCCAGCTGCCTGGAATGGGGCCAGAGCAAAAATAAAATCTATATAAACATTTAGCCAGTTCATTTCTGCCGGTATTTATAAGCTATTTTGCACCTGTAGGAACCAGGTCTTGGTGCCCTGACGAACACATTGAACATTTCATCTGAATTCATGTCCATCCCCAGACATGCCCTCAAGGTATATAAAATATAGGGAAGAAAATAAATACCCAGGTCTCAAATTATAGCACAGAGTATAAAGAAACCAGGCCTCAAATCTTGTGGGAAGGAGTCAGAGTCAGTCTCTCTCTCTCTCTCTCTCTCTTTCTCTCTCCCACCACAGCACACAAACATTCACACAACCATCTAAAAAAAGTAGACAGTCTTGACAACCTTCCTAAAAGAGATTATAAAAAAAACAGAGAAAAAAAAAAAAACAGAGGAAAAAGAAAAAGGAGGTTGTGTAATTAAGAAATAATATAAAAGCAGTAAAGAGATGAATATACATTTTAAAAGTTCAGATTGCATATAAATTTTAGGAGTGTTTTTTTTCTATAGTTAAAAAAATACCATTCGAACCTTGATAGGAATTGCATAGATGGCTTTGTTACCATGGAAAGAAAGCTTAAGAAACTCCCAATGATGGCAAATGAGAAAAACAAAAACAAGGAGATGAAAGCCCCTGGAGAGGGGGCACCTGACATACAGATGAGAGAGCCGAGGGTACTGTGTATCTCTGAAGCAGGATGCTTCCCAAACAACAAAGGACATTCAAAGATAATAAAGAATAAATTTCTTAACATAAGAAATAAATGAATAGTTAAATCAAAATATCCACTGTGTTGCAGGAATAATTAAAACAGAATATTTAACACTGTGAACTATTTGGGATTGATAATTTTTGAACTTTAAGGATAAAAGTAAAAATATTTCAGCTATCCAGGACCTGGAGAGTATTATGCTAAGTGAAATAATACAGAGAAAGACAAGTACCACATGATTTTACTTATATATGGAATCTAATGTACAAAATGAACTAACAAAAAGTGGAGATAGGCTCATGGACAGAGAATAGACGGACAGCTGTCAGAGGGGAGGGGGTTAGGGGCTAGATGTTATATAATATTATATATTATATAAAATTATACAAATATTATATTTAATATGTAGTACATAAATATATATAACAAATAAATATATAAACTTTTATATTAGAAACACAAACATACACAATAAAAGACACTGCAAAAAAGTCAGTATGAGAATAAGTCAAATAGAAATACAGTGATTAAATTGAATCAGTCCTCTTTCTGGGCACATTTTGAGCATTGTAAACATACACAATAAAAGACACTGCAAAAAAGTCAGTATGAGAATAAGTCAAATAGAAATACAGTGATTAAATACAGACAACAGTATTGTGATTGCCAGAGGGAAGGAGGAATTGGGGGTGGGGTTGAAGAGGGTAAATGGGAGATTAATGGTGATGGAGAGATACTTGAATTGAGGTTATAAACACACACCATAATATATAGATGATATATTGTAGAATTCTATATAATTTTATTAACCAGTGTCACCCAGTAAATTCAATATAATCTCTAATCTCTAATCACTAATTGTAACACCCAACCACCAATCCCACAAGTAGAACTCAACTAGGAGTTGCTATGAAAGTACAGCTTAAAGAGCTACAACAGGAAGTTCTTAGTGTTCAGAAACATAGGCTCTGGCTGCCATTGGGAGCACAAACCCTTACTGTTTCCATGGAGCCTATCCTGGAAGCTGACTACACACAGACATTTACCACACTGCTACATAAGGAAGCATAAATATATGTATTTTCTCAGTCATTATTTCACTCTTTGAAGAAATATTTATGAAACATAAATATGAGATATTTTATTTCCTCTAGGGCAGTGGTTCTTAAACTTCTGGTCCTTTAAATACAGTTCCTTATGTTGTGACCCAACCATAAAATTATTTTCATTGCTACTTCATAACTGTAATGTTGCTATTGTTATGAATTGTAATGTAAATATCTGATATGCAGGATGGTCTTAGGTGACCCCTGTGAAAGGGTCGTTCGACCGCCAAAGGGGTCACGACCCACAGGTTGAGAACCCCTGCTCTAGGGGTCTTTTACCTTTCCTATGGTTGTACGTTTCTAGTATGTTAATGACTTAAAAATAACCCCCGAAATAATATAAAAATGCCACAAGACAATACAAGACAAACTCAGTGTAAAGAAAATAGTAATGTTAGGTTGAGGTGATAATGAGAATAGCACAATGTGAGACCAGCCAGCATGGATTTTATATCTAAATACGTAGGTCAGAGCATTTGAGAGAAGAAGTGTGCACATAACTGCAGATTGGTGGAAGGTAGAGCAGAATTCCTAAGGGAGGAGTGGCAAATATAATCATAGGAAATCAAACTATGTTTCGCATGAGATGGGACCTCATCCATAGCCCACCTTGATTCACACCTTTCCTGACTGGAGTGTGTCATTTTTTTTGTGTGTGACTCACACAGGTGTCCATGACTGGAGGCCACGGCACTGCCCATCGATCTTAGCCAGCACTTTCCTTTCTTCTGTCTTAAGAGCCTAGGAGAGACTCATTATCAAGGGGTATCCACAGACATTTTATCAAAATGTGGACCTGCCAACTCCTGCCTGGCTCCAGGGTGAAATAGCCATCATATTCATTGTGTAACTATCTCTATTTCCAGGAAAATTGAATCAGTTATTCTTTACCTTGTCATTTGGTTGAGCCTTGATGCCTTTTGCCTTGGCTTTCCAGCTAATCCATTTTTCACCTTCCTGGTGAGACCCCTTCTTTTATTTACTGGTACAACTATGTGTATTATGTACACAAGGAAAATCGGAGTCAACTGCAAATAGAAAAACACAGTTTCTAGAAGGTCAGATAAAGGCTCTATAATTTAATCAATATCTAATTAAACATATCTCCTTACACGTGTTACTCATTTATAAAGGATTTTATAGCAGCCAGACTGTTTGTAATCATGTTTTTGCCTTCTTTCCAGCACTGTCTCATGGGTAGTTAGCCCAGGCACAGAGAGGTTTGGTGACTGAGTTCAAGTTATTATGGTATGTTCTCATCACCATAACTACCAATCTTTCAAGGCCAAGTTCAAATGTCAGAATATCCAGGAAGAATTTCCTATTTCCTTCACCTGGAAATGACTGCTCCCTCCCCCAAAATCTAATCCAATGTCTTTGTTCATTCCTCACACAACATTTAAATGAATTACTTATCTAGCCAGACTGTGCTTTTTTTCATGAAAATGTTAGCATAGAAGATGTTAGAATATCTTAGACTCCCAAGCACTTCTACATGAATACAATAGTTACTCAATGTTTCCTGCCTGACTAATAGAAATGAAATAGCTGATGAATTTCTCATAATTAAGGAAAAAACAAATGATTTGCTTACACAATGTTATAGGTCTTTTCTGCTTATGTGACTCTTCGCATGCTATAATGGTTTGGTCATATCAAAGAGACTTTTTCTAAAAATTAATGTTTATTATGTTCTCACAATACATTGGGGTTCTCACAGGTAAGCAGAAATTAGAGGAAGCCTAAAATTAGCTCTAATCCTATTTCCGTCAGAAGATAAGACATGTCTTCCTTTCATATATCCTAATCCCAAGGCAGTAGTGCCTTAGAAAATGGGAAGTGAAAACAGGTTCACAGTCCTGGTTCATAGCACATTCTCTAGATGGGGGGCCGGGGGCGCAGGCAGAGTGTGTCACACATGCTTAAAGTGGTCCGTCTCCATTTAGCCCCACAAGTGGCCCAGACCACTTGACTTTCCAAGTTTCTACATTTGGTTTTAACCACTTTGTTGCAAGAAGTAGCCACTTCTTACAGCTACTATTGTACCTTTCTCTAGCATCATCCTTTCATTTAGACAGTCTGCGTGAAAACCAGATAATCAAGTTTTTTTAATGAGCAAAATAAGGACCAAAGAGGGTTGAAGACTTGAAGTGAAGATATGGACTTCTTTCCCTGAGGGAAGTGGGTATTTTTAGTTCATGAGGTTTTTGTCACAGGCTATCTGCCTTCCTCTTTCTTTTTGATACCTCTGCCCCACATCAGCCCAATCCATACTGTCCATAGTGCTCTGCTGTACCCAATATTCTTAGCACCCCTGGTGAGCTAGTCGTTTAAGGGTCTAAAATGGCATCTGCCAGTAAGTCTCAGAATTGGACATTTTTCTCCTCCTCTCACTAATTATATGTCACTTCCCAAGTCCTAGCCTTTCTGCATCCCAGTCTAGTTGATATGATAAACATATTTCTGTAAATGATGCTGATATATTAGTGTAATGCATTCTGCAAGTCTTCAGTGAATTCACATAAGGGCAGAATTCAGAGAGAATCATTTTTGGATAAGGAGTTCATTCTCTTTGCCCCTCAGTTCCCACCTCATCCAGCAGTCAGTCCACTGCTGTCCTCTCATGAAAGGAATAGAGGGGGAATTGGAGCTCAGGCACTAGCTAGGTGAGCCAGCAGAGTTACCACCTCACACAATGGCATGTGCATAACTGTGTATACAGAGGAAAACAAATTTATTATTTTACTGTCATTCTTTAAACAATTTATGTATTTATGATTCTTTTTTCTTTATTGATTAAGGTATTACATATCTGTCCTTATCCCCCGATGGCCCCCCACCCTCCTACTCATGCCCTCACCCCCATGGTGTCTGTGTCCATTGGTTAGGCTTATATGCATGCATACAAGTCCTTTGGTTGGTCTCTCAGATTTGTCCATTTTACCCTGTCAATTAGTCATTGCACAGCTCCTCTCTAGGCACCCCAATTGTCCACCTGCATTCCTTAGTACAAACTGCAAATCATACATTCCTGATTTACTGTATTTTAAAATAAATCATGATTTCCAATCTTTGTCCTCTTAGTGTTTTATATGTCTTGTTTGCATTTGTTAAATCACAAAATTTTAAAGCTGGAAGGAACCTGTACCATTTAGTTCAACTTCCTCCTTTCATAAACTAGGAGATACAGACACATTAAATGGTTTATTTCAAGGTCACCTGCTAATCAGATAACCAAGTCATAAGGAAAACCAGTACTGAGTCCAGTACAATTGCTTAATGTCATTTACTGAAGTATTTTTGCCTTTAATGATTCCACATATAGTGTTACCTCAAATATTTGAATAACTTTCTGCTTCTTATCCTTCTAAAGTTCAGTTTCTTGCTAATACTAATGTAGAAGAATGCCAAACTTGGGTACCAACTTGTTGGAAGGCAAACTGATCTACATATTTATGCTGACTTTGATAGCTTGGCATGTCTCCAGCACACAGTAAACAGATAATGGAGAGGACCTTTATTCCAGATGCTGAATTTACAGGGTGGTATCTAATACATTAGAGATGTTTTCCCTGTTAAATTAAATCATAATGATATCAAGATGAGTGTAAGCTGAGGCTATTTGTTCTGTAGATACAGGGTAAACCTCCTAGAATACTATTACAGGCTATCAACAAAACACCCACTAAGGATGTAAATTTTCATTCTCTCTATAAATCTTCTGCTTTCATCATTCATGGAGACTTCTGTCCATTCATACCCAACACTTCCTGACTCAGTCCTTGCACAGATTTCAGCAAATAACATTTACTATATCATTTACAAAACTGTTTAGGACTCAGATCTACCTAGGAATTTCTGCAAAGCTAAAAAAATAAATGTTTCTTCCATTGACCAAGCATGCCAAGTTCAAAGGCTCTTTTCTATCAAAGGTTTCAAAGCAAAGGATGTGCTAAGAATTGGAGTGTAGTGTACTAAAACCTGTTTTCCAATATCCTTGAGGGAGAGATTAATTTTATGACCTTATAAATTGAAAAGAATTAAGTCCATTTGATAAACTTCATGGGCAATGCCCTTGCTCTAGGACCTGATCCTCCAAGACTATAACTACTATAAAACTTTCCAACCCAAACATAACCATTGGAAATTTAACAAGCAACTGACATTTCATGTAGCAGTATACTTCTTATGGGAATGAAAACATGCATATCTTCTATAAATATCATACATGTTTAGTCTACATGGGAATATAAGTGTGTTATGCACATACGGTAGAGTTGTCTATCCAGTCGTCTCTTTACCATATACATGGCACTTAGTTCTCTGTGGGCCACTGAGGTGTTGGTCAGGAAGGTGTGAACAGTGTTAGGGCATTCCATGACCAGCCTTGTGTAGAGAACAGCCCAGCTATAATTAATTGTAGGTAGCAGTTAAAATAATTGTTTTCATGATGGGCCTTGTAAGACCAGGGGCGATTCAGGTGATAAACTGTAACATGGAGCTGAGTCTGCAAGGATGTGCTGCCCCATGTTCTGTGGTGTGATGCCTACAGAGAAAATAGTGAGCCAATTGCTACCACATTGACTTAGCTTACACATCTTGCAGTGTTGGGGGCAAAGATGTTCCCCGGGCAGGAACCAGGTAGACAGAGGCAGCCCTGCTGAGGCTCCACTCCAATGCATAAGCAGCAGGAGCAGAAATCGGAAAAGGAAGCTTGTGAATGTATTTCAGTCACCTCTCTGGACTCTCTAAAATGACTAGGGAACATTTGACTGTGGGGGGCCAGGTATCCCTGATCTGATTCATTTTCCACAGGCATTGCAAGCGAACTTAATAGATAGCTTCCAGGTATTCTACCCATTCTTCCTTTTCTGAATAATGCCTAGAATCTGTATCACTCACAGCACTCCCTGTGAAATACCTATCTAGTTGACTACTTTCTAGAAAACTTCACCCTCAAAACATCTTTTTTTTAAAAATATATTTTATTGATTTTTTACAGAGAGGAAGGGAGAGAGATAGAGAGTTAGAAACATCAATGAGAGAGAAACATCGATCAGCTGCCTCCTGCACATCTCCCACTGGGGATGTGCCCGCAACCCAGGTATGTGCCCTTGCCCGGAATCGAACCTGGGACCTTTCAGTCCGCAAGCAGATGCTCTATCCACTGAGCCAAACCGGTTTCGGCTCAAAACATCTTTTAAGTTGTGAGTTGTAGTCTTCTTTCTAAATAGGCAAATTAAGCACATTGTACAGCTTCAAATCATATAAAAAAGTAAATAGTGAAACATAATTCTTTCCTTCCTCCCCTTTACCTCCTCGGAGGTATCTACTATTACTAATTTCTTATGTATCTTTCCAGAGAAATTCTATGAATATTTTAGACTTTATAATCTCCCTTGACAGCACCAAATATGTACTGTAATCCTTAGAAAGGGCTTGAGCACATATATGGTGCTTAATAAATATGTATTGATTACTTGAAAAGATAGATTGTTTCAGTGTTTGTCAGAATCCTAGAACCCCAAGGATAGGAACACCTGCAGAGGTGACAGTCCTGACTCTCAGGGAATACACACAGTCACACAAATAGTTTCCCTTGCTACGTGTGCCAAGAGTTAACACTGCTGAGGAATTTAAGATATATTATGCTATGGAGAGTAACAGACCCTGAAAAAGGAAGCTGAGCTCTGGCATTTTACACCTTGCAAAGACAAATGCTTTGCAATGTGTATTAAAAGCACTCTTTGTGATCAAAAGATTTGGCAAGTCACCCAGAATTCTTAACTTCCCCACCATGGCAGAAATCTCATTATGTATAACCTTTTAAGTGGGACTAGAGAAACATTTGCAACTTGATTCTCATTGAGCACAACTTCTACCTGGAAGTACAATCCAAATGGAGACCAAATGTATATTATTTTTGCATTGGACATGTAGTGCCAAGAGCAATGTTCTACTCCATTTTACTCAACAGCCCAGTAGCTTATTAACTCTCTCTCTTTTTCTCTCTCTTTCTCTCTCCCTCTCTCTCTCTCTGACACACACACACACACACTAGAGACTTTTATATAATAGCTGGGCAATAATTCTTCCACACATGGTCCTGGTTCAAGGGTCCACCATGCAATCTGACCTCAGTGGATGTGGTAAATTTCAATTCTTGTGGGTTCTATGGGGCATATGTACAAAAATATTCAAGACCAACCCCAAGAGGCTTTGGGGTGGTAGAATCTGTGGTTGTTTGTGAATGTATCTTATAACCATCCTGGATTATCTCATATGTTCATGTTAATTTATGGATAGGCCTAGACTTCTGTTCCAAAGTCTGGGCTGCCTCTACATTCTTTCACTGTAATAGTCTTACAAACCACCAGCAGCTCCTTTGCCCAGTGTTAGCTGTTGTACATTTAACATTGAAATAACTATCACAAAAGTCCCATGTGATGTCATTTTACACATGAAGAAATCAACAATCAAACATGATAAGGCCAAAGGGGAAGGGGCAGAACCACAGCCACAAAGTAGGTGCTGGGGAGTGAAGAATTTGAACTGCAGGCAGGCACAGGGGGCCACAATGGGGTGTGATCCAGAATGGCTGTGCACTTAAGCCTGTGGTACGCATAGGCCGCTCAGATCTGGAAAAGTCCTGAGTGTTCTATGGGGCTGGAAGGGGAGCATCTTGTAAAGACACTAGAAGTATAATGTCTCATGAAGGTGATTATGGGAAATGAACCATATCCAGTGGTGATGAGGGTGAGAAGGAAAAGTCCAAACTGGACCACCCATCTACCTCTCTTCTCCCCCATGTTGGGCAGGGAGCAGCATATGAGTGAAAGCACTCCTGTTCCAAGGCTCAGCCGGCACCCACAGGAGGAGGATGTGCCCGGTGAAATGCAGCAACACAGAGGCGATTTCAAAAGTTTCACCCCCTCAGAGGCAGAAGCATAGTTCCCAGGAAGAGCTGGGTTGGAGTCTCTCCAGTGGTGATGATGAGTTACCACCAGAGACACAGCAGAAGGCGGCTGAGAAAGTAGCACTCAAATAGGAGAGAGGCTCTCCTCTCCCAAAGAAGGCACTGCCCAGAGCTGGAAATCATGGCCTCCTGCCCGCCATGCCTCCCATAGGACAAAGACCAGTACTGAGCATTAGGGGAAGGCCAGGACACTTGGGAACTGCTAAATAAAGGGAACCCCTTCCAATTCTACCTCACTAGAGCTCAGGAATTAAGCCACAGTATAATTCTGCATCTCTTCACATCAATATATGTATTTTTAAAAATAGGTTGTTATTGTTTTCTGAGAGAGGAAGGGAGAGTGGGAGAGAGATAGAAACATCCATGATGACAATCATGGATGGATTGCCTCCTGCACAACCCCTACTGGGGATCAAGCCCACAACCTTGGAAGGTGCCCTGACTGAGAATCAAACCATGAACTCCTGGTTCATAGGTCAAGGCTCAATCACAGAGCCACTCCTGCTGGGTTCAGAGATATTTTATCTTCTCTATTTGTGACACTTGTATCTTCAGCACAATATAACTATTGCTTTGATATGGACTAGCTCATAAAGCAGTATCCACCAGAGTTCAGGAAGAAACCAGTCCTGCTCCTGCATAGTGATACACAAGAAGCTGAGGCTCACTTACCTGCTGAGACAGAGCCTTATGAAAACATTACTCTCTGCCAGGCGAAGCTGGAACTCCATTTGGAACACACCACATGAAAATGATGCTACTGCTGTAGAAAGAAGTCCCGTTAGCTGTCATACACACCTCCAACCTCATCCATGCTGACTGGAACCAGAAAAGGCAAGGAATATGACTGAGCCCCTTGTACCCATGAATTACCCATGGAACCCATAGATCTGGGGGGCATGTACCTTGGTTGCGGGCACATCCCCAGTGGGGAGTGTGCAGGAGGCAGCTGGTTGATGTTTCTCTCTCATCGATGTTTCTGACTATCTTTCTCCTTTCCTCTCTGTAAAAACTCAATAAAATATATTAAAAAAAAAAAGTCACAAAAGATAATTGGGGACACTTTAGGCTTAGGAAGCTCCTGAAAGAACACGCCTCACCCACACCTAAAGCAGATTCTTGGCCCATAGTAGGTCAGTTTTGAAGCACTGGCTCCATGGGGGCTGACAAAGCAAAATGGTTGTGTCCTGAGTTTAGAGAGACCTTGGTGACCCAGGGGAAGGAAAGCAGGATCCCAGGGAAAAGTGTCGCTCCTCTTCACGTGATCGATCCATCTGCAGGAAATGTGCAGAGCAGCTTAGAAGGGAATCCAGCTGGGGGCTCTCTTCCCTACAGCATTCAGACAGTGGAAATCCAGAACTGGCTTCATTCCTATTTTCGCAAATGGTCAACTGAGACGCCTGGCCGCAGCAATGCCATGTCACGTATTAAGACATATAGGAGACCCTGTCCAGACCTCAGTCAGATTGTTTGGTTCCGTGTCACAAGCGTGCATCTGTCCAAGGTCACCTAGGGGGTGTTAGAGAAAACCCACGCCCTGATGATGATCTGCTCCTAGGAGTTCAGGGTCCTTTTCCTCCCTCAGCATCTGGCCTGGACAGCTTCAGAGTGAAACAAAAAGCCTTCTCCGGCAGCCAGGAGCCAGCAGCATCCTTTCCTGTGCTGTATGACCTGCCTCCAGAACTGAGTGGAAGTAAAAATCAGCATGGATTTGGAACATTCCTTATATCAAAGCCCCAGATCCACAGGGGAACCTGTGGGTCCTGCCCTGAGTGTGGTGAAGCTCTGTGAAACTCAAGCATAACACATTGAGGCCCAAACACCTGTTGTACTGGGTGTTCAAATCCCTCAAAGTTTTCTCTGCACCCCTAGGAAACTCTTTTCCAAGGTCACTCTTTGAACATGGATGATGGTTATGGTTTTAGAGGTCATTATTAACATTTCTCACTAAAAAAAAAAAAAACAAAAAAAACAAAACCAAAAAAAAAAAAAACGTTATATTTTCTTCATTTCCTTTTCTATACTGTGTTTTGGAATGAAAGCTATTACACTTCACAATGTGAAAATATTATTTAAAAAACGATAAGGCCACGATATATAGTATATGTGTCAGAATTTGTACTCAATTCTTCTAATTCCAAGCAGGAAAAGAAACGAGTTAAATGGAACCCCTCTTGTGTGTGAACCACTATATGTGTGAATATATCTCTTCCTACATAGACACACGTGAACACATATGATTTCATTTCATGTACGTAACGCTAGTCTTCTTCACACTTTACACTTTTATACTGACTCAGTAAAGAGAGATAATTAGAGAGATGTTTTTACTTGATTGTTGTTTTATCTTAGACAACATTTTGAATTGTAGGTAACAGAGGATTAAAGATTTCTTGGATTGGCTGATTTTATAATTACTTAATAACTTCAACACATTCTTATTTAGTATGTACCATTTGCTGGGCATTCAGTGGTGAACTAAAGGGGGAAAAAAGCATCTTTCCTCCTAAATCATATGCTCTAGAAGGGCTAGACCAGAAGTTGGAAAACCTTTTTTGTAAAGGGCCAAATAACAAATGTTTCTGGCTTCGTGGGCCATATGGTCTCTGTCACAACTCTTCAACTCTGCCCTTGCAGCATAAAAGCAGGCTCAGACATAAGGGGGAAATGATTGTGGCTGGATTCCAACAGAAAAGGTAGTTATGAACACTGAATTTTAATTTCATATAAGGTTTATGTGTCACAAAACATTATTTTTCTTTCAATTTTTTAAAAAAAACCTTTAAAAATATAAAAAGCAAAGGTACTTTCATAAAATCCACTTATGAAAACCCCACAGCTAACATCATTCTTAAAGTAAAAAAGGGAAAGTTTTCCCACTAAGATCAGGAGCAAGACATCGATGCCCATTTTTCCTCTGCGATTCAACATTGTACTGAAAGTTCTAGCCAGAGCAATTGACCAACCAAATTAGATAGAAAGAGATTAACCTATCTCTATGATCAGATACTAGGATTCCATATATAGGAAATCCCCAAGAACACATCCACAAAAAGCTACTAGAGCTAATAAACAAATTCAACAAATGTTTAGGGTACAAGATTAACACACAAAAACCAATTATGTTTCTATACACCTATAGTGAACAATGCAAAAAGGAATTTAAGAAAGTAATTCATTTATAATAGCCTTCAAAAGAATAAAATACCTAAGAATAAATATAAAGTCAGGTACAATGAAAACTATAAGACTACAATAAAAGTTGCTGATAGCCATTTTAAAAAGACATAAATCAATGGAAATATATCCTGTGTTCATGGATTGGAAGATTTGATATTAAGAACTCAACATGATCTATAGATTCAAAGTGATTCCTATAAAAATTCTAATGGCCATTTTTTTTCAGAATCAGAAAATTCAATTCACAAATTCATAAAAAAATATATTTCAGTGGCTCTGAATAGCTAAAACAAAATTGAAAATAAAGAAGAAAATCACACTCCCTGATTTCAAAACTCACCAAAAAAAAACCTACAGAAATCAAAACAGTATCATACTGGTGTTAGGATAGATATATAGACCAGGCCAATGTAATAGAATTGAGAGTCCAGAAATAAACGCATACAGCTGTGGCCAACTGACTCAACAAATCAACAATAAATTGATAAATAATCCAAATAGAAAGGGCAAAAACTTGAAGGGCCATGTATTTCTTTATGCAAAAAAAATATATATATACAAAGGGCTAGAAAGCACATGAAGAAGAAAAAGAAGTGAACATCCTAAGTCATTTTGGTAATGTAAACCAAAACTACCATGAAGTACCACTTTCTACCCACTAAGATGCCTATAATAACAATAAAAACTTATTGTAAAGTATGTAGTGAAATCAAAATTGTTGTACATTGCTAATGAGGATGTAAAATGGTTCAGCTGCTGTGGAAAACAGTTTAGGTACAAAATGTTCAGGGTACAGAATTACCATATGACCCCATAATTCTACTCCTATGTGTATACATAAAATAATAAAAAAATATATATTCAAACAAGTTCATATATGTGCATGTTCATAGTAGGAACTCTTCAAGACAACCAAAAGGTGAAAACAGCTCAAATATCCATGAATGCATAAATGGGTAAACAAATAGTGGTGTGTGTGTGAGTGTATTTACTAGTACCTTGCATTATATGTATATATTCCATTATATATATTTCCCATTATCTATACATGAATTACCTTTCATTATGTAATGGAAGATATATATTTAATTATAATATATATATATAAATAAATGAAGTAGTGATATGTTACAATGTGGATGAGCCTCCAATGAAACATGGTCAGATATTGTATGAAATAGTTATATATAAGTTTATGGAGACAAAGTTGAGATTGGTGATTACTAGGGGTTAGGGGTATGGGAGAATAAGGAGCAACTGCTTAATGGGTATTGGGTTTTACCTAGGAATGTTGAAAATGTGTTGAGATTAGATAATGGTGGCAGTTTCACGGTGTTGTGAATATATGAGATACCACCAAATAGTCCATTTGAAATGGTTAGTTTTATGTTACCTGAATTTACCTCAATAAGTTATTCTTTTAAATGTGCTGACCCCTGATTAGATCAATGGCAGTTAAATTTGCAACATATTAAAATCACCTTGGGAGTTTTGAAAATGCCAATTACAGGCTATACTCAAGGAAATTAAATCAGAATCTCTAGCTTTTGGATACAGAAATCAGTATCTATTTACAGTATTCTAGTGTATAATCAAACTTGGAAATAAGTGGTCTATACCAGTGATTCATAAATGTTGTTCTGGGACCAGTTACATTAGCATAACTAGGTACTTGCTAGAAACCTAGTCACAGGTCCCATCCCAGACCAGCTGAATCAGAAACTTTAGGGGAAAAGCCACACATATTGGTATTTTAATAAGACCTCAAGATGATGCTGATGCAACCTCACGTTTGAGAAACATTAGTCACTCTAGATCAGCCGTGGGCAAACTACGGCCCGCGGGCCGGATCTGGCCCATTTGAAATGAATAAAACTAAAAAAAAAAAAAAAAAAAAAAAAAAACACACTTCGGGTGGAGAAATAGGAATGAATAAAACTATTGAAATAAAAGACCGTACCCTTTTATGTAATGATGTTTACTTTGAATTTATATTAGTTCACCCAAACACTCCATCCATGCTTTTGTTCCGGCCCTCCGGTCCAGTTTAAGAACCCATTGTGGCCCTCGAGTCAAAAAGTTTGCCCACCCCTGCGAGTCTCTAGCTTGTCTTCATCTTTGATGTGCATAGCAATTTCCTGGGGATCTTTTTAAAGTTGTAATTGAGATTCAGTTGTTGTAGGAAAGGACCTGAGGACAAATAAAGTCTCAGTTAATAGTTTGTGTGTGTGTGTGTGTGTGTGTGTGTGTGTTTATAACTCTCTTCAGTGTTTCTAATATACAGCCAAGGTTAAGAACCACTGGTGTAGACTGAGAAACAAGCATTAAGCAAATAATGGCACAATTAATCAGTTAATCACAATTGTGAATGTTTTCATTTATTTCTTTAGATTGTTGTAATCAACATTTGAATTAGAATTACTTAGTGCCTACTTAAAATATGTACTATCTTTTAGGAGAAATGTGTATAATAAAATCTTATACTTTCCCTCAAGGGTTTCCTAGTAGAGTCTCCCAGGTGAAATTAGAAGGTGGACACAGTATAATAAATTCTAAGGCTTTGGTGGGAAGAAGAGTTAGCAAAATGTTTTGTCCTTTGTTTGGTTGGCCAGATTTATCATATGGTAATCACAATATAGATCTGTAAGTAAATCATAGGCTCTCAAAATTGGAAAGCATTTTATAGATTATGGTATTTAAAATTTATTCATTGGTACCCTTAGGTAGGAATAGAGGGACTAATTGATGCATCAGTGGCTGTCGGAGAAGAAGAGATAAAGGGGAAAAATAAAAAAGAAAGGAAAGGAGGCAAGATGGTGAGACTTGGGTTCTTTATGCCCTTCTGCCTAGATGAAATCTCCTCTGCCCTAGGTTATGTAGGGCTTTCTTACTGAAATCTGCTTAAATATGGGTTCATTTTCAAACAAAAAGCTTAACTACCAGTATATATATATTAGGGGCCCGGTGCACGAAATTCGTGCACTGGGTGTGTGGGGGCAGGGGGAGTGTCCCTCAGCCCAGCCTGCCACCTTTCACATACTGGGAGCCCTCAGGCCTTGACCCCCAACACCCTCCAATCGCAGGATCGGCCCCTTGCCGATGCCTAACGCCTCTGACAGAGGCGTCAGGCCTGGGCAGGGGACCCT
>NW_006292687.1:5042489-5080335 GCF_000327345.1 Myotis davidii | reverse complement strand
GGTGATGGGGGAGTGCGGGGTGGGGGGCGGCGCTGGCCTGCTTGTCTGGCCTGCCCTACCCCCCCGCCACCTTCAGTAACCTCCTTTGGCAGGGTGACCAGTGGGGCGATCGAGGGGGAGCCCCCCGTTGGCACCTGTCTTGGTTGGCCTGGGGCCTGCATGCTGGAGGAGACTCCTGCATTGAGTGTTTGCCCCTTGTGGTCAGTGCACATCATAGTGCCGTTTGGTTGATTTGCATATTAGGGTTTTATTATAATATATATATATATATATAATGCAAAGATACAGTTGTATATATATATATTTATGTACATAGACATACATATGAGTACATGTATGTATATATTGCAATTATTTCAACTTATAGCTGGGTACAAACATTTGGTATGGGGCAACAGGTTTCCCAACCTCAGGCATTATGACCATTTGCAGCTTATTTAAGGAATATTGAAACTGATATTCCAGGCCAAGATATTTGGTCTGTGTTGGTCTTAGGTAACATTCATTGCATATTCCTCAGTGATTCCCATGTATAGGATTGGATGGACACTCCTGGTGGACATGGTTGTGGAAGGTGTTGCAGAGCCCAGAAACACTGAGCTAAGCTTCAAAGTCCAGAAGGTTGCAGAGAGAGCAGGAAAGAAAGAAGAGGGTTCCTGGACAAAGCCTTTTGAACAAAGGAATAGATCTGAAGACACAAGATTCATTTAAAAGATGAAGCCAGTGAGTCTGAACAAGGGAGAGCCGTAGCACAGGGAAGAAACATAGGTTTTGAAAGGTAGACAAGGGTGGTATTTTTTAAACTACATTTTGAGATTACAGCCGTAATATCACTGTCTTGAAAAGCCATGCTATGAAATGCTTGTGGAGCAACCATTCTGCCTCTGATTTCAATTTTCTTCCAATGTTTTTGACAGAGCCAGGCTCCTATAGATGACTTTCCTTCAGTTCCATGGGAATTTGGGGACTTAGAATAAGCACAGGACTTAAGATTCCTGTATGGCACTTTTCATAAGCATAACATTATTTTTGAGATATAAAAATAAAAAAAATAATAACGGGAACTAAATTAAACTCCCAGAAAACTGGCTGGAAAGGAGCATACAAATCATAAGTATGTCAGGATACAAACATTGCCTTGCCTTCAAATGCAGTGAAGATTAGATAATTTCTTCACTTTATAAAATTAGAGTAAATCTAATTTTTCATTGTCATAAGTTTCAGTCATCTAAAGGAATTTTCACTAAATGAAATGAGGATATATATGATTTGACATTAAAAATTCATTCATATTATTCAGTGCACTATATATAGTTGCTTTCTAACCCAGAGCCCCTGGACCTTTCAATATCTTTCTATCATAGTGGACAAGGGGAGGATTCTATCCATAAGCTACTCCCAATATTTCAAAAGTCTAACAAAAAGCATATTTCTGCTCATGATGAAGTTCCACAGAAAGTAATTTTTGTTACTTTTATTTTAGGATGGAATTTTTCAATTTTGTTGTTCAGGTAATGCATTTGGATGTTCTCTGTGTTTTTCAGCTAGATAGAAGTTTTGAGTTAGTTGCTGATTATATCAAAGATATGCAAGGCCATAAAACATGGAGGGGTGTTTTTGGTGATCAAAAAGTTTGAATAATGCACCAAAACTGGTTTGGCTCAGTGGATAGAGCATCGGCCTTCGGACTGAAAGGTCCCAGGTTCTATTCCGGTCAAGGGCATGGACCTGGGTTGTGGGCACATCCCCAGTGGGAGATGTGCAGGAGGTAGCTGATCAATGTTTCTCTCTCATTGATATTTCTAACTCTCTATCTCTCTCCCTTCCTCTCTGTGAAAAATCAATAAAATATATTTTAAAAAAAAGTTTGGATAATGGTTATAACTATGTATATTTCTTTATAAAATTTTATGTATATCATATATATCCTATATAATAAAAGAAAAACATGTAAATTGACTGTCCCTCTGCTATGCTCACCAGCCAATCAGGAACGAGTATGCAAACGAACCTGACAAAGATGGTGGGTTAATTTGCATATACAGGCTGAGCATGTTCCCAGGACCCAGGCCACTCCTAGCTTATAGGCCCGCACATAGGCCCTGAGCAGCCAGGGTCCCAGAACGCCCCCGGCTGCTCCGGGCCTACAGGTACAGTTGCCAAGCAGATGTTCCCACCTCATGGCCACTTGTGCATGTACTGGCGCCAAGCAGCAGCTCAGGTCCACACCCCCAGCCTGGCATCCACAGCACAGGACTGCTGGTGTGGGAGGTGTGCTTCTGGTGACAGCTGCCGCTCATTGCCCGGGGTCTCCGCACACCCCCAGGCCAGTGCCTACAATGTGCGGTGCTGGCTGCAGGCCTCAGGGGCATGCAGTGACCTGGCAGCCACCATGCCCATGGCCTGGTGTCTCCACATGTCCCCAAGCCCAACACCCAAAACACGGGGCTGGCTGCCAGCCTTGGGGGCATGCCCCCCTAAGCTCCAGTGGTGGGGACATACCCCTAGCCCAGTGGACACAACCCAGGGGGGTCTGCATATGAGCTGGAGAGGAAAAACCTTTTCTTTTTTTAAAAATATATTTTTTGAGCCACATGCGGCTCTTTGGCCCCTTGAGTGTGGCTCTTCCACAAAATACCACGTGTGGGCATACACGTACAGTGCGATTGAAACTTTGTGTCCCATGCACAGAAGTTGTTTTTCGGCCTGGGCAAGTCTATTTTGAAGAAGTGGCGTTAGAAGAAGTTGTGGGTATCAGTTGTTTGGGCGATGGGAGACGTGTCGGAGGCAGGCTGCGGGATATGCAGCGCGGGGGAGACACGCGCGTGATTCATGCAGGAGTTGAGGATGGGAGAGTTGGAAGCGGTCAACCTCAGCAAATATACTTCAATCAGATTGAGGACGTTTTTAGCAAAGGTCAGTTTAGGAGTACCCTAATTAAGTTAATAACAATGTACCTACCAATATAGTTTAAGTTTAAAAAATTTGGCTCTCAAAAGAAATTTCAATGGTTGTACTGTTGATATTTGGCTCTGTTGACTAATGAGTTTACCGACCACTGCACTAAGCCAAGCCAGTTTGAGTGTAAACACCTTTTCTGACCGCTCGTTGGCTAAGCTCCCTGTATGCCACCACTTGCAGTGTTCTTGGTAACTTGGGTTATAAGAATCCAAGAAGGTGACCTAGGGTTTTTCCACCACACTCGTGTAGGAAAAAACGAAGGTCTGCTGCTAGAGGGGCTAAGAAATGTCATATCCTGCGCTAGCCAGTGGGGGGTGTGCAGGAGGCAGCTGATCAATGTTTCTATCTCATCGATGTTACTAACTCTCTATCCCTCTCCCTTCCTCTCTGTAAAAAATCAATAAAAATATATTTTTTAAAAAAAAGAAGAAGAAAGAGGTCCGCAGTGTTAGCTTTGTGCTGACATTTTGTAACTTTAGCCTGCTTCAGTGAAAATTTAGTTTAACTAAATGTTCTCTAGAATTGAATGTACTTTATTCAATGAAGGTCGAAAATGTAGGAACAATTGACTATCACTAGTCCAAATCTGGCCACATGGTGGACATTCAGTAAATGTTATTGTTACATTGTTGTGAATGCATTGAGAAGAATTACATCACAATAATTATGTAAGCTGTGCAAATAAAACATTCTTCTTCTAGTCCCCAAATCTATTTAAAATGTTGATAATTCCAGAAACAGTAAATTAATACTCTACTGTATTTTGCTGTCAGGAAAATGGCCTTGAATATTTTATAAATATTTGGAAGAGCAAAGAAAAAAATTCCATTGATGTTTCTCTCTCTCTCTTCCTCTCTGAAATCAGTTACATTTGAATGTTAAACTACCCGAAGTCTCATTCCTTGGTTATTGTAATTGAGGTTTAGTTCATGTAGACAACTTATGCTTAACTATGCCCCAGTCAAGAAGGAGTATTTCGCTATTGTGGCAGAAGAAAGAGTAGTTGCTAAGAGACATGCCTCTATGTACTAACTGTGTAAGCAAATTCTTCAGTAGAGAGTTCAATGTGTTGTATTTGCCAAGGCAGATCGGTCATATGAATACGTTATCAATTCTCTATTTCATCAGATGTTTAATAAAACTGGGAACTTTTTAAAATATTTTTTTTATTGATTTCAAAGAGGAATGAAGAGGGAGAGTGAGATAGAAACATCAATGATGAGGGAGAATCTTTGACTGTCTGCCTCCTGCAGGCCCCACACTGCAGATCAAGCCCACAACCCGGGCATGTGCCCTGACTGGGAATCGAACCCTGACCTCCTTGTTCATAGGTCTATGCTCAATCACTGAGCCATGCTGACTGGACAGGGAACATTTTTTTATTCAGAGCTGTGAGAATCCCCAAGAGTTTTTATGAATGTTTTCTCTGGTTGGGAATGTATTTCTAGATATGACCTCTACATGACTCCCTCAATTTAGCAGTAGTTCATTCTGCTTCCGGCCTGCAGAATAAAGAACATTTTCATCTGGCCAGCATGGCCCAGTGGTTAAGCGTCAACCTATGAACCAGGAGTTCACAGTTTGATTCCCAGTGAGGGCAGATGCCTGGGTTGTGGGCTCAATCCCCAGTGTGGGGCCTGCAGGAGGCAACCAGTCAGTGATTCTCTCTCATCATTGATGTTTCTCTCTCTCTCTTCCTTTCTGAAATCAATTTAAAAATATATATTTTTAAAAGAACATTTTCTACTGGGATGGTATTTGGAGGCACCAGAGCACACAGATAGATACATGGGCCAGGCCCTGGGCTAGTCATAGCTGCTAAAGGTCAGTAAACAAATCTGAGTATAGAACATGATGGCCTATCTAGTTCCCATAGATCTTGCAGTTAGTATTGCCGGATCCCCGTTACCTTTCACTTGGGCAATGTGGAGGGCACTTTTGCACTTGGTCCTTGGGGAAAGTGTAGTCAGTACAACTTCGCTCTATTTCTCTCTCTCTCTCTCTCTCTCTCTCTCTCTCTCTCTCTCATTGGTCTGCTCACCACCTCCAACATCTCACAAATTGGAATAAGTGTGTGAAGCAGTAGAGCTTCCGTAACACCTAATGAAAAAGAAATGTACACAAATAAACAAACAAAACATTTTGCCTCCACCATCAAAGAAGTGAAAGGGGAAACAAGCAATAGGCATTTCCTGCAGTGGCTGAGAGCAAAGCCAGGTGAAGGTCATTCCTCAGATCTCAACTTTTGCTTTAAAAGCTGCGTTTAATTGTTAGTCACGATGCACTGTGGGCAGAACAATTAGTTGTATCTATATTAGATCTAAGCTGTAATTATTTGTTACATTAATCATGACTAGAGTGAGAATTTAATTAGTCACGAACATTAAGTGAATTTTTCTGAAGCAGAGGGAAAATGTTTTCTGTTGTTTGGTGCATCTGATTAAAGAGAGGGCACCGCGGCTGGCTGCTGAGGTGGAAGGGACTTCCAAGCTTTGAAGTCTGGAGCCAGGTGATCTCACATCGCCGCATTGCTGTTTCCCATCCTAATGGCCAATCTGTGTGCAGGTTCCTCATCACAGGGAAGGGAGGACACTACACATGGAATGTCACCAAGTTACTCAGAAGGGTCATCGGTGTCAATGTTACATAATTCTTGTTTGTTTCCCTTGTTTATTCTATATCTCTATTTTCATGACGGCAAAGATGTTACTAGAGAAATCCCAGGAGATGGGGATGGAGATGTCCAGCAAGAAGTTACCATAGAGTAAGATTGGGATTTATCTCTGAGTGTTTTCAAAGGAGTAACCGAATACTTGGCACTCATCTAATCACACGTGGCCGCCCAGTGCCTCAAAGCTGGGCCATCCATACTCTTTTCAAATCAGAAATTGAAAGACTTTCAGAGGAAATTTAGGAGGGGGAAACAAAGCATAAATGTGGTGGCTGCAATAGAGTGGGTCACAGCGTTTGATAATGTGACACATTTAATGAGTCACATACATAGGCCTGTTATCGCCCCAAACAGCTCTACCCTGCTGACTCAAGTGAAAACTTTTAGACAAACTCAGCGTTCTTTCGCTCATTACACTGACCTGTCAGAAATGACAACTTGGCCCAGTCTGGTTATTCCATGCTGACAAGGTACCATTCAGGCTTCGCGGCAATAATGTCAGCTTTTAAAGGTGCAATGTACTTAAGGAAGCTTGTTTCTAGATTTGGCCAAAAAGAGCCATTTTCCTTGTCAGTGGTGAGGAATGCCTTAGTTTTCTTTAAATTAGGAGTCATTTTCATGGAGATTGTTCATAGGAAAACATGCAGAAAGGAGAGGAGGCATTTTTTGAAAGGTTTAAAATAATTTAGCCGCTTGAGCAATGGTGTGATTACCTGGTGTGTTGAAGACAGCCAGGGATGCTCTGTTCAGTCCAAAGCACACTTCAAAACTACCAATAATGCACCAACTAAAACTTCAATTTGATCATGAATTGTATGCTCCACCCCTTATAAGCAGAGAGTAGTGAGTTGGAAAGTGTTTTCTGTGCTGAATCTGGAGTGAGGCCAAAGGATGGTATAACAATATAACAAGATGCTATATTCCTGGGTCCAGAGGTAAATTTCTCCTTACCTTTGCCCAGGAAGGAGGGGCAAAAAGAATGTTAAGGCTAGCATTGGGCTTTACAGAAGATGGAGCACAAATGTAAAGAAAACTGGTAAGAAGCTAGTAAACTGAGATAGGAGACAGAAAAACAGGTATACACTGACACTCCCGCCTTTGATTTTTCTCATTTATGCAACATTGTGGTTGAGTCCACTAATACGCCAAGTTCTTGGAATGACTGAAATTACATTTTGATGTGCAAATCTGAGTTGTCTTCACTGTATAATTTTTATATACTACTTCCAAAATAAGGTAGAAGATAGATAGATAGATAGATAGATGATAGATAGATAATACGTAGAATTGTTTTTTTGTCAACTACAAAGACACCTAACCCATATTCACCAATGCTGGTTTGAATACAGCTCTACTCATCTAATAGTTTTTTGCTCCCTGTTTCAAGATCCCTAGTTCACTCTAGAGCTTTCTAATGACAATGTCTTCTGTTTAAGCCACACTGGGAGCTCATAGGAGACTATGTAAACACACAGTTGTTTGTATTTTTTAATAATTACTATTTTCACATAAGGACTCTTTGAGTGGTCTCTAGACTAGATTCAGATCATACTCAGACTCTAAAAATAGCCAGTTATTTCCATGTGATGAAATGTGGGCTGACCTAAAACACAACTTAATTTCTCATTCTTCCACTTATTTTAACTAGACTCTTCCTGCATTATGGATAAGGAAACATGTATTTCACTTCTTTTGTGCCTACTGTGTGACCCTGTGCAACAGAGAGGCTCACTGGACCTCTCAAGCCTTATTCTTCTTGTTCCTACCTGCCTTTTGGGATACATGCATGTGTCATACATGTCTCACAAGTGTGAAAAATAGTGCTTCAGTAGTTCAAAGGAGAGAATTTAGGGTTTCAGATCATGGTACATCTTTTTTTTTTGAATCATGCATTTAACTTATTCAGCACACTTACACATCCTTTCATTTCATCTTCATATGTTTATTTTTGTCATAAAGTATATTTACATATTATTCATATTTACAGATCTTCTCTCATCAAACAAAACCAACAAAACTTCCACAGGCATTGCATATAAATTTTTTATAACCCAATGCTGTCAAAATATTTGCTTCCCCTTACCTATCTCACCTATAGTTTTGCAATAAGAGTTCACCATTCTGACTCCTTCCTCTGACTCTTACTCATGTATATGCATCAGTGATTCTCAGATAATCTTTCCCAAAGATTATGCTTCTTCTCCCTTTTCTGGGTTAGTGAGAAATATAAAGCCTTTCTTCCTACTAATAACTTGACCACTTTCTCTTGTTTGCTAGTTGATCTTAGGAATATCTTTTTTTTAAAGGCAGGGTCATTCAGAGACTGAATATGTTTTAACTTCTAATGGGCAAACACAGCCCTAGATAGTGCAGCTCAGTTGTTTGGGTGTTATCTCAGGCTCTGAAAGATTGCCAGTTCAATTCCCAATAAGGTCACATGCCTAGGTTTTGGGCTCCATCCTCCATAGGGGGTGGTGCCAGAGGCAGTCAATCCATGTTTCCCTCTCACATCGATGTGTATCTCTTTCTCCCCCTCTCCTTTCTTCTTTCTCTAAAAACAAAACAAAATAAAATAAAAACAAATTATAACAACAATAAAAAAATTAATGGGAAAGCACAATCTTTCCTGCATTGGAACTTCCTTTGGTTAGAAATGGTATCTCTGCTTTGTCCAATTTTTTCTGCTTTCTTCAACCCTTAAAGAACATTACATTTTTAAGTATTTTTTTTATTGCAGGAAACATATCCATTATATCAATGACAAAGAGAATCTTAGGTATTGTCCTCTTCTCTCTTCAAGTTAAAACACAACATATTAAATAACTAAAATGTAAGATTTGCCTTTTGATTGTATTGGGGGTCCATATGACATTTTCTGAATTTACACCAGTGTCCCATTGGACCATACATAGGAAATGCTCCCTTTATGACCTATGCTAAACCTAGTGGTGGGAGTCATAAATATTTTAAAAGAGTCAAATTCCATTCTTACCACACACAATATTATATAATATGTATGTACTTTTATGCTTTACTCATCAATTTTTATTTCTCAATTATGCTTTACAACTTTATTTTTAAAAATATGAAGGGGTTTTCATTTACCACACATACTATATTTCACCTGAAGGCATATCTTTGCTCTGAAAGACTACTGTAATACATATTACCTCCTTTATTTCCTTCTTTCCTTTCTTCTTTCTCTTTCTCTTCCTTCTCTCTTCATTTCCCCCCTTTTCTACTAATTTTGCTATTGTGGTGTTCTGTCTCCCCCCACACCCTTCTCTTTATTCCCCTCATCAGTTTATCATTATTACACATGGTAGTTCCTTTTCCTCTACCCCAGTGATACTCAAATAGAAGAAATGTTGCACCCAAATGACATTTGGTAAGGTATGGAGATATTGTTGGTTGTCCCAACTTGGGGAGGACAGGAGTGCCAGTGGAATCTAATGTGTAAAGACCAGGGATCCCCACAACAAAGAATTATCCAGTTCAAAATGTCAATAGTGCCCAAGTTGAGAGCTACAGCTCCTATCCCTGTTCTGATGCCTTATGCATAAACCAAACAGCTGGTTCTAGCTAATACCACATTCTTCCCTTTTAAATGTTGTCACTGTAACTTTTTCAAATGTAGTATTCTTTTCTGAGAAAGTCTGCGGAGCACACATTGAGTAAAAATTCCCACGAAATGTTCAGGGTGGTGTAACGGGTTTATTTGTACATATCGTGCCTGCTGTCCTGAACCCCTCCAGGTACCATTTTCTAATGATGATCAGCCACTTGTAGGTACAGGATATAAAAAGGGCCTGCCACACCACAAAATGAATGTGCCAACATGAAACGAAGAGTTTAGAAAATTTATGCTTAGGTCCTGATGCACCTCCCTCCCCCAGAGCTCATATCTGGTATTATTTGAGGATAAACCTGTCTGTCTCTCAGACTGTAAGCCTGCTTTGAGCCCTGGATCTTATTTATCTTTTGATCCTCTAGCTCTGTGCCTAGCAGAGGACTTTACAATCATAAATCTCAATAAATATGTTTCAAGTAACACCATGACCATCTCTAGCTCATTCCTCTTGTGACTTGATATTTTTCCCAGCCAACTACTGATTATGGCAAGAACATTTTACACCAGCTTACTTGACACATGGTATATTTACATGGTTTTAATGAGAAAATTATCCAAATAAAAACTGTCTTTTACTAGTAAATACCCACAATACTCCCCTCTGATATTGTCTTCCATGATTTATCTTGGGACCAATAGAAAAATCTCCACCTCTTTTCTGCTTACCGCTGGGCCTTCTTAATATATCCAGAATTTTTATCAATATTTGTTGTTCCCATGCTCTCTGCCCTGAAATTTAATTGGTAATTTATTTATTTTAATGTTCTGGCCATTCAATTTCTTCCACATGCAGCTGCAAAGAAGCACTCAAAATCTTTTTCAATGTTCTTTCAATGTTATCAAATCAGAAACACTTGTCCTTCATCAACAACATAATATTTGATTTTTATGGTGATGTTAAAAATTACTAGATAGGTTTTCTTATATAAATTATTAATTTTATCCTTTTCCATGTCGCCTTTTTCTTTCTACCATAAATAAATAATTTTAACAAAATTTTAACCTGGCGATTGTTTATCTCAAATCCAACTATCCTTTGTTCTATTATGATTGCATTCTCTAAGCTTTTCACAGAGAGGGGCTTTGCTCATTCTTTTTTTCCCCCTTTTTCCCTTTTTAATCTTGACCCTGTCTACATAAATTTTCCTCATCATTTTCTGTTTTCTTCCTCACCTATATTTTATCTATGCTCTTCATGTAATATTTCTATAGCTTGAAATATTTCTCTATTTTTAATCTCTTACCTTTGCAAGTTTATTCCAAATTCAGCAGAAATTTAAACATCTTATTAATTTTTAAAAATAATCCTCAACTGAGGATATGTTATTTTTATTTTTTTAATATATTTTGTTGATTTTTTACGGAGAGGAAGGGAGAGGGATAGAGAATTAGAAACATCAATGAGAGAGAACCATCTATCAGCTGCCTCCTGCACACTCCCTACTGGGGATGTGCCCGCAACCAAGGTACATGTCCTTGACCGGAATCGAACCTGGGACCCTTCAGTCTACAGGCTGACGCTCTATCCACTGAGCCAAACCGGTTAGGACATGTTATTTTTAAATTGATTTTTTTTTTTTTAGAGAGGAAGAGAGATAGAAACATGGATGTGAGAGTGAAACATCAATCTGTTGCCTCCCACACTTGCCCCCAAGGGGATTGGACACGAAACTTGGACATGTGCCCTGACCAGAAATCAAACCCACAAAGACCCTTTGGTGCACAGAATGACACTCAAACCAACAGCCAGGGCTAAACATATTATCAAATTCTTAAAAATTAATGATCACTATTATAAAATATCATAGATTTTATTTTATATTGCAAAATCATACAGACATTGTTGCTCCTCAATTCAAAAATCATTCTCTTCTTTTTTCCTCCTTCATGACAGAATGTGTCTTCCAAAATGGTACTGAATATGCCAAGTGCTTGCTGTCCCAATATCCCGTACAGCTAAGGAGGCTTTGCAAGTCATTTCTAGCCAAAGGAGATGTGTGTGCATCATCAGAGAAGTCTCTGGGTTAGCACACGTTCTCTAACATGACTCTTCTCCTGATTTTGGACATTATCTTGTGAAGAAATGATGCTGGGACATTAATGTTCCGTTGGCCACGGGAAAGTGTTGTCAATACTCCAGACCAGCAGCGTAAATTGGTGTGAAAGACTCCATCCTTGTTGGCATTGTTATGTCTCAGAACCAATAATTTATGTTAATACTTGCAAATATAAAACTAATGGCTGACATTTTTGGAGGGTTTACTGAATGCCAAGCATTTTCACTCAACACATAGCATCTAATTCTGTATATTGAGGTGATATTGGTTAACAAGATCATATAGCTTTGAAGTGGATACTTTTATGATACACACCCCCAATATCAAATCTAAGTGTTTTTTAAGAACTATTTCCCACATCTTACATCTGAGGAAAGTGAAAACAAGGGGTTAAGTAGGTTGGCCATGGTCACACAGCTAGTCAGTGGCACAGCTAGAATGAGAAACTTGACAAGCTGACTTCACTGTTTATATTCTCACCATTAAGTTATCTTTCTCATTGATCCAGAGGTCAACCATTCCAGACTGTGTGGTGTATGAGATCATTGTGTCTGAGCTGCTTAAGATATTGTCCCCAAACATTCTTCTGCTTTTAAGGGAAAGCTCTTTACACTCTTTATCTGCCACAGATATCAGCTGTCCTGGTCCACTCACTTACCTTCATTAATTAATGGGCAATCATATTCTGTTATGTAGACTGTGTCAAGGAACCATCGTAAATCCTGTATTGCTACCTCTTCCTGCCATGTGGGCTGTCTGCTGTGCTGTCATACATTTCTCTTCTCTTCCTCTTTCTGGTGTCTGATCCCATCTACTTTAGTATAATGGCTTTTACTTTTTTTGTACCTGCTATGAATGTTTTCCCTCATTTTCTCATCCTTAAACTTCAGACCAAATAGCTTTTTGGGGAAAAAAGAAAGGGCTCTCCTACCATTGCCTGCTCTCTCCAGGTTCTTACATTTGTTTGTCTCTAACTGCTCTGCCTTCTCTCCCTTCTTTTCCTTCATAACCTGGATGTCATCCTCATTAGCCTCCCTCCTATTTTCTGAATCTCTTATCGGCTGTTTGTAGTAGCATGTTATTGCTGAACAGTGAGGTCCTTAAATGCAGGAACTATCTTATTTATTTATTTGCTATTTGGGGGCAGGGGGCAGAGTTTGCATTCCTATAAATTATCAGAGAACCCAGCACCCACTTGAAGCTTAATGTTGCCCCTTAAATGAAGGAACAAGTGAATGTTAACAAGACTTTAAGAAATTTTCCTGCATTAATTTGAGCAGATGCCACTCCCTCCATGGTTTTAGTTTCCTCCCATCAAGAGTTCTGGAGTCTATCTCTTGTCCTCAATCCTCTTTTATTATTTCATTTCCTCGTGCCATTCGGATAGATGTGTTCTTTTGTCCCCAGAAGCTATCCAAGGTCCTCTTTACAAATGGTACTTATTCTCTGGACCTAAAACCTTTTACATGATTACACCTTTCACTTAAATGATTTCCTGAGCTCCATCAGCAGCTGATCTTTAGATGTTCTCTGTGCAGCTATAACTCATCTCAGTTCTCAAATAAATAGTGGCCATAGGCACTGCTGTATCCTCAAGTGAGTGAAGAAGGTCTTTAGCCTTGGCCTGTTCAGTGGAATCATCACAAAATTCTCTGAATGGTATTGGTCCTTTTTACTTCTGACACCGTCTCTAAAATAAGTTCAATGTGTCTTCTCATCTAATGCTCATATCAAATTTCTTGGGTTCTGGATTAAGAATTACAGCAAATATGTCCCTTGGTATATCCAATAGAATTAATAATCAGGGTATCCATGATATGACACCTCGCTAGGCCTCTGCTCTTATCTCTGGTGTCACGGTTTCCCACAAATCTTCCCATGAAATGATGTATCTCACTGATGGAGATGAATGCGTATGGTGATCTTTCTTCTTTTCCTCTTCCTCTTTACAAGAATACTCATAAAACCGTTCCTTTGTTTTTCCACACTGTCATTTTTTCCTTCTTATCTTACTTCCTCTCCACTTTTTCCCTCTTATCCCAATCATTTGGCTTTTCTCTGTTTCCCCCCTGTAGTATTATGACTACTTTTACTACATAATGATGATTTTTAATTTTATCACTGCTACTTGTTAAGCACATATTATAAACCAGATACTCTACCCTGGTATGTATATAGAGTATATCCCAAAAATGTATATCCACATTGTAAATGATTATAAAGACAATGTTTATTAAAATGCATTTCATTCTTAAAAATAAGTTATCAGCTGTTAAAGTGTATACACACTTTTCGGGAGACACCATATATTTATGTCTATAAGTATGTATTTTAAAACTCATAATAGCTAAATGCAAAAACTGAGACATTATTTTTAAATTGTTCCAGATCACATATGATCATAAATATGTGTGAATGTATGCATTTCATTAAGTTTTCCTATGGATCTCATATGTATGTATATCATCATTGCCCAATGAGATAGGTATTATTTTGTCCTTTTTAAAAAAATATTTTTATTGATTTCAGAGAGGAAGAAAGAGGAAGAGAGAGATAGAAACACCAATGATGAGAGATAATCATTGATCTGCTGCCTCTGGCTCGTGCCATACTGGGAATTGAACCTGCAACCTAGGCATGTGCCTTGACTGCGAGTCAAACCATGACCTCCTGGTTTATAGATTGATGCTCAACCTCTGAACTATGCCGACCAGGCTATTCTGTCTTTTTTTTAAATTAGAAAACTGAGATTTGGTGAGATTAAAAAGGTTGACCTATAAACAGCATACTGAACACTGGACAAATGCAAACATGTGTTCACATGGACTTCAGGATATTTAGTTTCTAGCCAAAGCTTGAGGCTACAGACTATAGATATCCATTCTCATCTCTTGTTTCCCTCTTCCCATTATCAGTCTGAGAGACAGATATATAAACTTTGAGTTGCTCCCATATGGAATTCTAAAGAGTGGAGAAATTGCATTCAGCCCCATAGCTGAGCTTTGAACTGATAGGGTCTGGGGGACACCATAATTACACAATAGTGTCTGTTTTCTTAGAAACGACTGCAAAGGGCCTCGCCCGCTCCTCCATACTTCCTCTGGAGTGGTGGGATGGTGATTATCAGATGGTACTTTGTGGGATTTATAGGCTTCTTCCTAACAACAAAATTCCAAGTGGCAACTCACTGAAGAGGCCTCAGAATAGCAATACAATTTGACATGTTCAGCCCAGATGGCATGGCTCAATGGTTGAGTGTCGATCTATGAACCAGGAAGTCACCGTTCAACTCTCGGGCAGGGCACATGCCCAGGTTGTTGGCTCGATCCCCAGTGTGGGGCGTGCAAGAGGCAGCACATGACTGATTCTCTCTCATTGTTGATGTTTCTATCCCCCTCTCCTTTCCTCTCTGAAATCAATTAAAACAAACAAACACACAAAAAAACAATTTTATGTGTTCAGTAATCAAAACAGTCCAGGAACAGAAGCAAAAAGAAAAATAGGCCTGGAAGTCAGTATGAGAATTTCTGTATGGGTTACATTTTCTTTAATAGGAGAGATGAGTGTCTGAGGTTCTAAATTTACTTATGATCTATATGGAGTCTGACCTCCACTTGGTACCAGTTATCACTCAGCCTCTCATAATGGTTATTTCCAAGATGAAGTTAGTCTTACATTATAAATCATTTGAAATTGTTGCTTACTGATATATGTTAGTGTATATTGCTGAGATAGGAAATATCCAGTTGCAGAATATTCGCCCCCAAATAAAAATTTGAACCTAAAATTCTATCTGTAATAACATCCATTGTGATGATATATGAGGTGAGGCCTTTCACTTGAACATTTGGAATGTCATGCTTCCAATGCCTTTTGTAACAGAACTTGTTTCTAGTGGATTTAGTCACACCTGATGCAACACTGACCCAGGGGCAGAGTCTGGGACACTTGTCCTGAGGTCGCATTATTGGACCAGTAACTAGTAGATGAACAGCAGTATCATTACCCTTGTACACAGACTGATATGAAGGTTCCCACTAAACTTATATTTTATCACATGGCCTTTTCAGCAGCAGAGCCTGTCCTAAGAGGATTTTAACATGTGATCTTTCTCTAAAGACTTTATCTTAATAATTAGGATTCACATGAATGAAAAGTAAAGACTTAGAGATTTTTAGTTCTCCCCCCTTATAGTATAGATAGGAAATTAAAAATTCAGTGAGAAGATAATATGTAATAAAAGTCACACAGCCTGACCGGTTTGGCTCAATGGATAGAGCATCAGCCTGCAGACTGAAGGGTCCCAGGTTTGATTCTGGTCAAGGGCATGTACCTTGGTTGCGGGCACATCCCCAGTAGGGAATGTGCAGGAGGCAGCTGATCAATGCTTTTCTCTCATCCATGATTCTAACTCTCTATCCCTCTCCCTTCCTCTCTGTAAAAAATCAATAAAATATATTAAAAAAAAAGTCACACAAAATGTCGGGGTAGTCTACCAATAGGGTTGAAGGATCTCTCTCAGTCTCCAGGTGGAAAAACACACCCTCATTTCTTAAACAGTTGGTTAAGTTCAGTTTTTTCCTTAAGGAGAAACTACTTCTGATTTATCCAAAGTCTTTCCAGAGAGATGTGAGGAAAGGATGAAAACAGAGTCAGAAAGATACAACCCAGAAAGTTATCCAGGTTTCTCTGTCTAGGAATTTCCAGTTATGATGTGTCTTGGCAGATGAGATTCAGCTTGGACATCAGTAGAATAGGACAGCTTCAAAGTTTATATATAGTAATGAGGCACATAGCCCCAAACAATTAAGACCCTACATTAAGATATCTACATTATCCATCTGTCTATCTCAGGGGTCCTCAAACTATGGCCTGTGGGCCACATGCAAATACAAATATTTGTATTTGTTCCCATTTTGTTTTTTTACTTCAAAATAAGATATGTGCAGTGTGCATAGGAATTTGTTCATAGTTTGTTTTTTTTTAAACTATAGCCTGGCTCTCCAATGGTTTGAGGGACAGTAAACTGGCCCCCTGTTTAAAAAGTTTGAGGAGCTCTGGTCTATCTGTCCATCCATCCATCCATCCATCCATCCATCCATCCATCCATTAACTTATCTCTCTCCTTAATGCATTTATGAGCTGACAAGCAAGAAAGGGATTCTTAGCAATGATGAAATATAGCAATTCACAAATTAAAGGAACCAAAAGAACATCAAGCACATCCAATATAATAAAGGGCTAATATGCAAATAGACCAAATGATGGAACAGCTGGTCACTATGACATGCACTGACCAGGGGGTGCACAAGGAACATGGCAGGCGTTGGCCATGGTGGGATGGTGGAGCAGGTAAGCAGGGCACCAGACCAAGGCAGAACATCAGTCGCTGTCATTGGGGTGAGCCTCTGGTGGTTACTGAAAATTCTTTGCTCCCGCATGCCGCAATCCCTCCCGGCACTTGCATCTGTTACTGGTGCGAGCCCCACTCGCACCTGCTGCCAGTGCTGCTCGGCACTGGCCCCAATCACTCAGTGCTGCAGTGGATGTGAGTGGCAGCTGCCAGCCCTGATCACCCCTGAGGGCTTCTCCATCTCCCCCTGCTCCTGAGGGGCAATCAGGGCAGCAGCCTCCACTCGCACACATTGACAGTGCTGGCCCCGCTTGCACCCACTGCTAGCACTGGCCCTTAATGCTCCACGCCATCAGTGGGTGAGAGCAGGGCCAGCTCCATCAGCGCTTCGAAGTGATACTGGCAGGAGTGGGGTTCTCGTCAGACCAGGGACCTAGGACCATGGTGGGAGGGGCAGGGTAGGGACATGGAGGATGGGCCAAGACCCACCCTTGTGCCGACTGTAGCTTTGCACCTCACAGTTCCTTTCAAGGTGTACAAATTCATGCACCAGGCCCCTAGTACATTATAAGAAATCCCTTCATCAACATTGCCTGGTAAAACTACAGAGCACTAAGACAAAAAGCTGATCCGAGAGAGCAATAAAGACAAAGAGTGGGGAAAGAGAGAATGATTACCTTTAAAAGAGCAAGAGTGACAGGTGACTTCTTAATACCAATAGAAGCCAGGACACAGGATAATGAGATATTAAGAGAACATAACTCTTACACATCTGATAAATGCAAGTGTTTGAGGAATTCTGAGTTCAAAGCCCACACTTTCAATTACAGTGCTATCCCTGTTTTTATTTCCGCCAGTCAACCAAATATGGAACTTACTTGTGAAGGAAAGAAGAATGACCGCTGTCATCACCAGCTTTAAGACTGTAACACTGTCCGGTATTTATCCTCTTTCCTGCAGAATTGATATTTCTCTCACCTTCCCTATTTCTGTCTGTGCTTTCTTCTCCATTTCCTTTACTTTTGGCTTTTGGTTAATTATTTAGTTCTTCTTCACCATCTTCTTTGTTTCTCCCAATGGCTTATTAGCAATGTTTTTTTCTTCTTAATCAGAGGTGACTTCTGCTCTTCAAGTCAATGTAAGCCAGGGTCATTTTTATCACCTTATCTCTGTAAAAATAAATAGCAGGTAGCTTATTTTACATTTTTTAGGGTCCTCGCTACATGTGTGTTTCTTTTTCCCTAAAAATTTAATCTATTATTTTAAACTGTAAATATAATGAAAATATTTAAAAAGGTTTTTTGAGGCCACAATGCTTTCAAGTATATTATCTAACTTGAGCCTCATAATAACCCTCTGAATTAGATGTTGTCTTTATTCCCATTTTATAGGAAAAATACTGGCTTATTAGAGTTAAATGATTATCCCAATTCACACAATCATTGAACTAAACTTGTTTAAAACTTAAGCCACTTAATGAAAATCCCATACATGTTTTAATTTACAATTGAAACCCCTCCTGTCTCCTCATATCTTACCTGATTTATGTTCAGAGAGTTGATTTTCTAAGAAACGATCACTGCATAAAGCCTGGGAATGATCCCGGGGGGTCGTTGCAAGTTCAGTGGCTTCTCCAGATAGAAATGGAACTAGTAAAGGTACTATTACTGTGGCTGTCCCCCTCATGAGTTATAAATGCAACAAGCTGATTATTATGATGATACTTCATTCCAATAAGAACTGAAATAGGACAATGAAATCATGATACTTAGCTCTTATATAGCACTATTCATCTTCTGAGCTCTTTACAAACAGTAATTAATTACAGGAGGGCAACAGAGAGTTCAGCTGATGGGGTGATGCACATGCAATAAACCGACTCTTTCAGAATTAAGATTCAGAAAGGAAGTGCCTACTTGAGATCCAGACTGAAATCGGTGAGGAGGGGTGATAGTGAGGATATTTTAGAAAATCCAAAACTCCCCTCCTTCTAACTTGTCAACATAATTAGCCTTTGGAAACAGGCTGCTACCATTTGAATTATTAGGGGATTCCAAGCAGGGAAGGAATGGAAGCTAGTGGAATAGTGAAAAAAAAAAATCAGATAAGAAAACTAAACTATATGATGAATTCCACTGTAAGCAGACAGTCCTTAAGAGTACAAAAATAATGATCTGGTTATCAAAGAAAGGAAATGGGCAGTTCATCTGCCTTTGTGTTACCTGGAGTTTCTAACTTGCATCTATTGTTTAGCAAAATGTGTCCTGGTGGCTGAATAGGACTGCTGATTACTCTCATCTTAGGAAGAGGTACAGAGGAGGTACAGGGTGTGTGTTTGTGTGGAGGTGGGAGACGGGGGAGGCAAAAATAAAAAACACAACAATCAAGCTCTGGCTCATAAGATCCTCCTGTCCCTCTGATTCAGACTCTGTTCCTAGAAGCAGTCACAAGGTCAAGTTACTGACCCTGAGTCTGTCTCTTCAGGATTACTGAATGACAATCATTCCCCATCATGCTCTGTAACAACAAAATAGGAGGCCCCTGGCGTCTGACATTTGTAAACAGATGTCCTTTTTTCCTTTCTCTTCTCAGCATTTGCCTTCTTGATGCAATCACAGAGGCCTTAGAAAAGTACTGAAACACAATCAAAATTCTTGTCTCTGCTTCCTCAATTAGCTGGCCATTAGTAGGAATTCCAGTAGTGAGAGACAGTACCTTTGCCTCTACACTGACTGTTAATAGAAAATGGGATTTTAATAGTGGGGACCTTTGTCTCTGTCTAGATCTGAGCAACTTAGCCTCACATTCTAGTTCAAATCCTAACTCTGTTATTTACTAACTATGATGGTAGGCAAACCACCTAATTTTCTGATCTTTAATTTCTCTACCTGCAACCTGGTAGCAGGGATTTCTTTACTCATGACATTTATTTAAGGCTCTGCATTAGATTTGAGAATAAAAAGATGGAAGACACAATTTCTCCCTTCTGGGGACTCAAAATTTGGTGGCAAACACAAATAAATAAGCACTTATTAAAATAGGTGTGATAAATTGGTTTTGGGGTTGTACAGAAGCCCAGAGGAGGGAATTCTGAACTAAAGTAATAGGGGGTGAGCAAATATATGTTGGCAAATGTTTAACAACCAGTTATCTGGAAAAAAAAGTGTGTGCATTTATATACAAGCCTATATTTGTTATAGATATTACTGATACTAAAATGTGCAGAAAAATAAACAATAAAATATACAATATTTAACAAAAATTCCATATAGTCTATTCTTTCTGAAGGGGAGCAAAATTTGCTACCCCAAAATAGGCCTCTTTGGCTTAAGGATTATTTGGGGCTATTAAAAGATAGACATGAGAGAAGCTCTGTAAACCAGTAGAAGTTATCCTTTTTTAAGGGACATTTATAAGGAAAATCTCCATTTGTAAGAGCATCTGTACCAGGAAGAGAAAGATGATTCTGTTGCAGAAGACCAAAGAAAAACCAAGTGACGCTTTAAAGAAAAGGAGGGACACTGTTTAATACACCAGCAGACTCAGGGAATAACTTTCCAAATCTGAGTGAAGAAACAAGCAGGGGGCCTCTCTTTATATCTCCCTGTGGTCCTTGTCCCGCAAATATGGATTATGCTTCCAGTCCTTTTCGCAGGCCTCACAAGAAGGCCCCCAGGTGTTGGGGGTCTCCAGGCCATATCTGATGGTTTGGCCTGGCGCCAGCGTTAATAACCCTCCCTCCAGGACAGTGCACTGTTTACAGTTTTATGGCCTCTGTAACAGGTTCTGCAAGACCAATATCTGGGAAGAGGTAGTGACTTAATTATAGGTTATCAAGAATGTACACTGAGCTTGCTGGCATGGATTCCAATTGTTAGCCCCCCAAATATCTGGGTTACATTGGAATTAGCCCTTTTTAGCCTTCTCAATTCAACTCTAGAAATTCTTACCAATGAAGAAGGCAATGACTTAAAGTTGTATACCCAACCTTATTCTGGTAACCTCCATAACTGGCCTCCCCTGACACCCCAACATCTTTCTTTTGTCTTTAAATGGAGGTGATATTTAAAGTGTGGTTTCGATAGGCTTTTCTGGAATTACTCAATTTTACTGGGCATTTCCAATGTATACAATAGGTATACATATATTAAACTTCTGCTTGTTTTCCTCCTGTTAATCTGTAATTTTCTTTTATGCAGTGGGGGTGGGGGGGTCTCATAGCCAAGAACCTACAAGTATAAAGGAAAAATTACTTTTCTTCTACTACAGTTCTCAGAGAATCTTGCTATTGATTTTTTCTCTCTGTATCTTTAGCAAATCTACAGAAGCAATTGATAAACTAGTGTAGTTAGGACATGAATGTTGTTTGGTATTTTCATTTATGTTAACAAGTAAGATGAAAGTGAAACAAAAGAGATATATGTCCAAACTTCACTCATTCATCAATGGTATTGGCAACTTCTTTGCCAAATTGAATAACAGAATAATACTGGAAGCATTTTTTTGTTGTTGTTCAGTTTTGTATGCCATTCACAGAATAGTGCACTTTTAAATTTAGCCTGCATTATTAACATTTTCTTAATTATTTTTTTTACTATAGTCAATCAACAAAATAATAATTAAGTCCTGATATTTTGTATGTCTTTCACTTTAGCTGATTTCAAGTTTTCAACATGTTATTGTTGACAGCAAAATGTTACCAGAAACTGGACCTCTGTTCAGCAACCTTGGTGGTTGATTTCTGGATAAGAAAGTATTCAGAGGGAAGACTCAAACACCAGTAAAAGTTTACTTGGTGACAGAGATAGAAGAACTGAGCTGTGGATGAAGTGAGGCTCTGTTGGCTCAGGAAGCAAGTTACAGAGACAAAAGAAGGGCCCTTGGAGCTTAAGAGAAAGAAAACAATACACCTGCGGTAGGAGGAGAGGGGGAAAGGTGTGGGCTTGCTAGAGAGAAAGAGCTGCCCTGGTTCCTCTACCCTGGGAGTTTTTATCCCCTCTCTAAATTCATTGGCCTTAGGGGAGGTCCCAGGGAAGAATCCAAGAGAATAATCACCATCCCTTCCCAGGTGTGCCCTTTCAGGGTTGTAGTCCTCATTGATTGGTCGGCATTAGGGCAGTGGGTCATTTAGTCATCAACACTTGTCCTGATGTCAGTCATTGTGTCACTCCCACCTGGTCTTGCTGCTTTACTAGGCCTGGAGCTGAAACAGTTGAGGCCTAGATGTTATCTCTAGTTTGACCAAAACTCCGTAACTCTGTCTCTGTGGTGAACAGACCCCGGGATTTGTTCCTAAGATTATTGATGAGGATGAGAACTTCATTGTGCTCAGAGGTTTAGCATTGACTCAGGAACCAAAAGGTTGCTGGTTTAATTCCCAGTCAGGGCACATGCCCGGGATTGTTGGCTCAATCCTGGGTAGTGGGTGTACAGGAGGAAGCCAATCAATTTTTCTATCTCTCCCCCTTCCTCTTTCTCTAGAAATTTATAAAGACCTATTAAAAAAAGATTTAAAAGAAAAAGTATATGCAAAGAATGAGAAGTTAAGGAGAGTAGGGAGCCTATCAGCAGCAACATACAAGAGAGGGCTCACTAAAATACCTCTCAGCTAGGAGAAGATTCAGTGCCACAAGGTATGTGAAAGTTACCTTTCCACAACAAGTATGGGGTGTTTAACTTGTAAGGATCCAGAATGAGTTCTCAGAATGTGCCACTCTGGCAGGCAGATTATTTAGAGCTGAAAACAAATAAAGCCCAATGAACTAAAGAAGAGGTTTTTGTTTGCTTGTTTTTTTAATTGATTAAAATGTTACCTTCCCCTTACCTGCTTAAAGGAATTTGGGTAGAAAAACCTGCTTCAGGAAGAGTGCCCTCGAATAGTCTCATTGGCATCTATGAATTAAGTGTGGCAGACTGGGAGGATCCAAGCATGTCTATCTGTTAGAGTCCCTTCTGTGTCCCATTGTTTCAGGTGGTCTGGTAAGAATATGTTTACTACCTTTGCTCTTTCTCACTGACCTGTGAATTATCTCCTTTTCCTTTGAAGTCCCAGACCATGCCTCCCTCTTCTTTGTCCAGAATGACATATAAGCCTCAACTGCACAATGGGTCCTCAGGTCTCATATTCTTATAAAGCCCACATATGTGCATATAAAAGAAATTGGGTCATTTTCTTCTGTTATTCTGTCTCATGTTAATTTGATTATTAGTCCAGTCAGAACTTAGAAAGGTGGGCATAACATTATTTTTCTGCCCCTACAAAAGATAATAATACTTTTTAAAAATTACATGTGTTATATATATAAAGGACTTTATCACAAATAACACTATACTACAGGATTCAAACCTATATAATTTTTGAGCAAGAAAAAAAGAGCAAGGTCATTTTTACTACATAACTTATTTTAACAAGCTGAACTGGAGACTTGTGTCTGAGAAGGATACTACAAATATTAGGTTTGTTGATGTTGCTGCTTTCAACTTTAGTTAGAGTAGGAAGAAGGGAGAGAGAGAGAGAGAGAGAGAGAGAGAGAATATAAATAAAAATCACACATGGTATAATATCTGGTAACCTAAATCTGACAGAGAGGGAAAATACTTCTCCTCAGAGAAGGACTTAAACTGGAAAACCAGGAAAATAATTTCTTCCATATTGATGTTGATCTCAGATACTACAGGTTAGGGAAAGGCGGGGGAGGAGAAGAAATAATGATTTATTTCAGCAATTTGGTCCCTGATGATCTCATTAAGTGCTGGAAATTTTTGATAATTGAAATTTTTGCGGAAGTTGGAAACACACATACACACATAAACATGTTAAAATATTTAGAAGTTCACAATGTACTAAAATATATTTTAAGAAAATTCTATTGATTGGCTACCTAAACCCTATTCCCAATTTTTATCTCCCTTTTTCTTTCCCACTATAGATGTTAGCATGTTTTTCCAGCCTCTCTTGAAGATGGCAGTGGCCCAGTTCTGGTCCATGAGGCATAAACAGATGTCTTCTGGGAAGAGGGGAAAGCATCTGAAATGATTTATTTTTCTGAGAAAAAGGGATAAGTAGAGCTTGCGTGGACTTTCTTCTTCAACCTCTTTGTCCCTTCAATACAAATGTGATGTCTGACACTGAGGGCAATTATGTTGCAATAGTGAGGTAGTGAATATAACAGAAATGCCAAGGTCAATCCACCCTGACCATGAACTACCAAAGCAAAACCGGCAGCCACCTTCCTCTTAACTTCCTATAATATTAGATAAATCTCTGTAATTTAAGTTGCTATAAAATAGAGATGCATGTTCCTTTCAGATAATCTAGAGATCAATAGAGCACCATACCTTCATCTAACAGGTAGAATTTAGGGTTAAATCATATGATAGGATGCAAATTAAATAGGTACCAAAGGTTCATGGCACATATGCTGTTAACTTCTTTGCCACATGAGCCCTCAATGGACTTCTTAGCCCAGGTTTTTTACTTTAAGTACAGAAAGCAATGCTTTCATTAGCTCCCAAAGAAAGGTTATTTCATGAGTCAACCAATAGCCAGTAGCCTGTCACTGAACCATGGGTAAGGACGTTTGGTCAGAATTCACTAAGGTTGGGAACCAAGGAATCCTTTCCCCATGCCACCTACCACCTGATCTCCAATTTTTGTTTCTCTCTAGACACCTTCTCTCCCTCTCTCTCTCTCTCTCTCTCTCTCTCTCTCTCTCTCTCTCTCCAATTTCCTCCATCTACTTCTTGATTTATACTGTTTAAAACAAAACAAATCTGAGATGAAAAATGGTTTGATACTATGTACCACCTTAGTATCAAAGCCAAAGATGATAACTTTAGCTTAGACAAACAGATTCCTAATGTCTTAGTTTGCTCTGGCTGCCATAGCACAGAAGACTACAGAGTGAATGGTTTAAATTCATTTTCTCAGAGTTCTGAAGGCTAGGAATCCAAGATCAATGTGTTGCCAGGATAGGTTTCTTCTGAGTCTTTTGCCAGGGTTTGTAGATGGTCACCTTCTTGTGTCCAAATGTTATCTTCTTATAGGGACACAAGTCAGATTGGATTAGGACAAACCTACAGCCTCTTTATAATTTAATAATCTCTTTAAATACCTTATCTCCAAATACAGTTACATTCTGAGGTACTAGGATTAAGGCTTCAACATCTGTATTCTGTGGGAACACAGTGCAGCCTGTAACACCAATCTTAACTATGTCCCCTTGGGCTGTAAGGCCCACTGTGACAGAAGTTGGAAGGAACAAGGCTTGTGGGCAGCAAAAAAGAGAAGAAAAAAAGACATTTGGGACACAGGATTTGGCAATCATTTCACTCCTACTTCCTCCTACATAAAAATTGCTACCCTAAGCAGAGGGGTAAATCAAGCTATTAATTAGTTGATTAGACAGATAAAATGGGTAAGTTCAACTGGCCCATTCAAGATGTGTATATTATTCAATATGTGACAGGACAATAAGTGCTATAGCATTTTAGTTGCGGGGGGTGGGTATGATTTGGTTCTGCTGAATTTATAGAGAAAGACCTTAGGATAAAATTGACCTGGAAAAAATTATTATTAACTAAACACGTGGTTAGGAAGGAGAGGGATTTCAAGAGGTCTTGAACAGCATCGTTTAAGGTGAGGGGCAGAAAAAAAGAATGACTTCTCCCAGGAATAGTGAGTATATTATTTTGACGCAAGGGAATTTGTACAGAGGAGAGTGACAAGCAAGACTGGAAATATAGCTTGGGATAAGATTGTTGGGACTTTAGATATCATTTTAATCTGTGTCTGCTCATGCAGTCTTGCAAGAGTTAATCTAACACTTTTCTGATGGGATTTTCTGAGTTGGCCATCTAAGAGCTCCTCCTGAATTAATACAGGGTTTGGGGTGACCTAAAAGGTCAACTCTTAAGATAATTAGTACTAAAGAGCTGCACTCTTGCCATGCTGCCATCTCAGCCTTCTCACAATCTAGCAATTTTTCATGATAAATTGAATCTAATAACATATTTTTGCAGCCAAGATACATGGTGGATCATTGTCTTGTCACTTTGATAAAATGTTTGGATTTTTTTTTCTCCAGTCCAGACTTCACAGTATAACAGGTGAAAAATCTACAGTTATGTCAAAGCAAACACAAATACAACAATTTCCTGCAACATGGATTGAAAATCATTAATTCCTTGAGCAAAATAACCCATGGCTATCACCTGTGCTCCATGACTTAAAATTCATTTTGTTTGTAGTTTAGTTTTTAAGGTTCCTTTAAAGCAGGGATGGGTAATATCTGGCCCATGAGCCATCCAAGGCCCACAGAATCATTTGGTCTGGCTCTGCCAAGACATTAGGGGTGAGTCAATTAAATGTTTGACCAAATAGAGCAGGCTAAATTTTAAGCTGATAATTTTGTATTACCTGCGAATAATGTTATAAATATCCAAAATTGCCCTTGGCAGAACAAAAGGATCCCCATCCCTGTTAAGGATAGAAAACTAGCTGTAAATAAGAAACAACACTGACCATGCATGGCACCAAAAATTTATTCAATTCAAGGATGTTGAATGGACACTTGGATTCTTAACTTGGATTTTTATATCCTAAAGTCAAGGCCTTTTGTGATTCCAAAGAGAGGTCTGTATAGTGAAATGGATCCCAGCATAGGATTTGCAATCCCACAAATGGGATAAGTCTGGGCTCCATCAACTAACTCTTGTGTTCAGGATTCAGTCATCTAGCTTCCCAACACCCAGTTTCTGTATCTGAACATATAAAATGCAAAGTCTAATAGTGCTGAGAATATGAAACAAACATAATGAATGAAAAGAGCTTAGCACAGTGCCTGGCATGTAGCAAGTGTTGTCAGATTAACATATTTATAAAATGTCTTTTGTCTCTACATTCAAGATACCCAATTTAAAATGGACACTGATCTTGTCAATGCACAGAATCATAATTTTCTTTTTTTACTCTTAAGATAAGATACACTTTGAAATCACCAAAAAAGGAAAAACAAAAAACAACAACAACAAAAAGAAAACAAAGCAACTACGATGACGCCACTTCCGGAGCGTGGCCTTCAAGTAAGCCATTTCCTGGGCTGAACTGGGAATTAGGATAGGAGTTAAATGAAGCACACAGCTAAGCCTCTGGCCTTTCTGCTGCCAAACTTGAACAAGCAGTCCTTTTGTAGGCTCCCCCGTGTCACTCTCGGATTATAAACTGTGACAGCAGGTTATGATGACTTTGGACTCTACCAATAAGGTTGTTTCTCTTGCTACACCTGTTTTGGATTGGCGCCCAGTCTCTCTCCTCCAGCTCTCGTGGCTGTATCAGCAAAGGGGAGGCTCGGTGGGCTGTTCCTGCCAGGACTTTGCCACCTGTGCTACCAGGACTGCTCCAACGATGACATTCCAGACTTTAATGCCTCACACCCACCTCAGCTTTCAGGAGAAGAGTCACAGGTAAGACTCAGCACTGCTTTATGACATTGAGCAGAAACTGCTGGGAAGGCAAAGAAATGCTGCAGTTTGCATGTGTATAACAGAACAAGGCCCATCCTAGAGGTGCTAACAGAGCTTACAATTAGCCAATTAGAGCATGATTTGTTTCTCCTGTGCTGGCCCAGGCAAAAGCTCCTGATAAATGTTTCCACATGAGTATGCATCATGGAGGGGTAGCAGTGTTCATTGTATTGCCAAGCAGGAGGTAATTCTTTAGTAGAAGGTGTGTCTGTTGCCACCCTTTGCAGAGTTGAGCTTTTCTTTTCAACAGTCAATGTCAATTTGTTCTTGTGGTAAATGGAAGAATGCAGTGTGTCAAATTTCCCATTACTAAGTAATTTATTTTGAAAATATTCAAGTTTCTTATCTCTTACACTCATCTCGAGTGTTCTAGTGGAAGACCTTGGCAAAATCAAACATCAGTGTGGGTGTATTGGTAATATTTTTTTTTATTTGCTTGATGATTAACAGCAACCAGGAATTTTTAAAACTTCAGAGCAAGGTTTCGGAATGTAAACACTTTTTTTCTGCTCACTAATCCTTGTCTGGTTCTGATTTGATTCACCAGTAGATTAGCCAGCATTTAATTTGGGTCATTCTGTGTTTTGTAGATCAATATATTCTGTATATCATGACTTTAAGGAGTGGGCTTTGGCTGCTTTCTAAGGAAAACTGTAGACAAGTGGGTATTACTTAGAGTTTATAACACTTGTTGGAATCTTGTATTATCATGTCATTCTGCTGAAGATGGAAAGACTGGGCCTGAGTTCCTACAAGTCTAGACTGCCTTAGTTTGATTCTGTTTCCTGGCTTTCAAAGAGTGACTTGTATTCAAAAGAAATTAAAATGTCACAATATAAAAAACAATATTTTATTATAAAATAAAACACAAATACAAAAGAACCCCAAAACACCTCAGAATGTGGCTGAGTGCATTATTATTACAATGTAATTTTCATTCTGGTCAAGAATTATAATCTTTCCAGCTACCCCAGAAGTACTTGCCATGTGTCTGGTCCCGATTGCAATGCCCTCACCACTTCATGAGTAACTATTCTCCTGCATTTATAGTAATATTTTCCCAGAATTGTTCATAGTTTTCCAACCTAAATATGTTTTAGCAGACACTATAGTTTACCTTGCTCATATTTTGAATTTTAATAGTTTTTTAAAAGGTTTTTTTTTGTATATACTTCCCCACGATTCCTTTTATTGCTAAAGAACCTGTACCATTAGACTTATAGAGTCTCCCTCAGTCTGTCTGTTGCTGATTGCACACATATGGTACAGTTTAATAAGTTCAAAAAGTCCTCTATAGTTCCAGGAAATTGGCAAGTGGACCCAGATATTGGATCAGACTAAAATTCAATCTCTTTTGCAGGCTGTGTTTGGCAAACCTATATGAGAGACATTATATTTGGTTGGCTCTTTTTATGATCTTAGCAACCACTGATCATTCATGCCTATATCTATTTATTAAATAGAAGTTTCAAAATGATGATACCTAATTTTATAATATTTGTTTTTGTGTGTAAGTTGTGATAATTTTATAAAGAGATACATCCCTTCATTTATCCGTTGGCTACCCAATGGTGCAAGTTTGTTATCACAGAGACAAAATACCAGCTCAATTATTTTCCTTTTTTTTTTTTTTACCAATTTCTAAGGTAATGAGTCACTTTCTTATTCTCAAGGTGACCAATTCAAAAAATATAATTATGAAACCATGGTTTTAAACATATATGATGAAGTAGATTGAAGTAGGATGTGGAGGATAGATCAATAATGAAATTAAACTATTAGTCAGAAAAACCAAAATAATAGAATAAAGAAATATGTACAGAATGGAATTAATTAAAAAACTAATGACAGTAAGTCCACAAACACTGATCAAGGGCTAGTATGCACTTTTTAAATGCAGAATTCCACACACTTCTGTGTCAAGTTTTGTGTAAAGAAGACTCTGAAGAGCTGAATGATAGTATTTGAATGGTTTGGATGCCCAACATTTATGTCTAACTGTTTTTGTCTTAACCTACAATTCTCCCTGTCCTGTTAGAGTATATCCAGACTTTCAATTTAAAATTCAGTGCTAACCCAAAACATATTTATAAGTTTTATAAGTGCTTCTATTCAACTGGTTACTCTTCTTCTATTATCCTTACCAACCCAAGCTCATGATATTTTCTTTACATTCTCAAATTGCTCTCTCATAATGTTCTCCCTATCCTGATTATACTCCTTACTGTTTATTTTCTGTGTCCTAACTATTATTCAAAGACTAGCACTGGTCTGAACCCTCTTTTGATGTCTTCTACAAAAACTCTAACCATCATTTCCCTCTATCATTTTTCTATATACACATAGCACTGAGAGTTGGGGCCACTCATTTTGTCTCTTTGTTCTAGCCAGTTTATCACAAAGGCTGCTTATTCCAAACTATCTTTAATTGGTTGCAATTGGATTCATATATATTATTAGTGTTCCTCTACAATAGGATTTATGAGCAGCACCTAAAACATAGAAAAAGCATTGCGACAGTGTTTTTCATAATAGTAAGGCTATATGCTTTCAGAGTCCTTGTTGATTACAGATATTTACAATTTCATATTCTCCCTTGTATGTGTTGATAATAGTTTAGTGATGGGCCTCAGGCTTTCTCATGGCTTCCAAACACAGAGTTCTCTCTCTCCTGAGAGAGGTGAATAATCTAAAGCAATGGGCAAGGCACTCAAGTAAAAGCAAAGTGGACCTTGAGCAAAAACAGGAAGATTTAGGATACCTGTAGAAAGACAAGTCAGCATTATATAGAGACGAATTAATACTTTGGGATTAAACTATCTGTGAAGGATAGAAGTATGGCAGACTAAAAATAGGCATGGAGTGATTCAGAAGCTAATCAGGCTCTGTCACAGATAAAATTAATAAGTAAAAAAGTTTTAACAAGACATTAGCTGTCTGAACAGCCCAGAAGGCCTGGGGAGGGAGATGAGAGTATTATGGCTCCAGCATTAACATCACTGCTATTAGGTTGGTGATGATTAACAGGATGTAGACCCAGAAGGAGCAAGGTGAGCCATCATAGGACAGCACTATGTCAGGAGATGATGGTCTAAAATTGGATAGCAAAGGTGAACTGTCTGTTAGGAGGGACATCAGGCCCAAGGACATCGAACCGGGGCTGGACCAGCCTGGGTAGAAATAAGAGTTATACCAGGGGAAAAATAACAAGTGATAAAAAATAAAACAAAACAAAATAAGTAACAGTGAGACATAAATTTGTTACAAATAGCCACACCTGTTAGTCTTTGCTTTCCTTTTCATGACATTCATATTTTGGGAATATCAGGCCAACGTTTCTTTTGGGTCCACTCAATTCAGATTTTATGATAACGAGTGAATTGAATCTATGAAGCAGAAAACCAAAGAACTTCATAATTGCATCACCCAAGTAACTATTGGAATGTTTTATATAATTTATTATCAGGGTAAATTGATTAAGAGCTCCCTACATTTTAGTCTATTGCTGGGTGTCATGGGAAATGAAATGGTGACCTGAAGCCTACGTTTTCAGAGACTTTTCCAGGTAGTGGAAGGGGAAACACCAACACATATGAAAAACACTGATAAATAAGTATGTAACTGATGACCAATACATGGCATTGTGGAAGTACAGTCTTTTAGAAAATGAGTATACACTAATATTTTTAAACTATCCAAAATGAGATGAATTGGTTGGTGTGGAATCCTTTCACACAGATGAAGAAGATTTTGAGGTAAGAAAGGGAAGGGATATGATTTGGTAGAAAGAAAATAATGAATTAAAAGGATGGCTAAAAAAACTTAATTTTCAGAGGAATCATTTTGATTGATAAAATGTGTTTGCATTACATCAAACATCCCTTTGTTTTGTAAAGTTAGATGTGTGCTTTTAGCATTGTATTAAAAGCATTAAAAAATCTTGTATTAAAAATTTGTTCTGATATAATACACATTGTATCAACCAGCATAATTCTTCTGACTTTGGAAAGATTTTTTTTTCTAAATACAAGTTAGAGAAACCTGTTTAAAATGGGCTTTAAGGTAAGAGAAACAGAGCATTTTTATATAACACATCTGGAAGTGGAGACTCCTCAGACTTGACATGGTGAGAACTCCAAGTCTGCTTCTCTATGAATTTTCCTCAGCAATGCCCCATTCTGTGCATTCAATTAACCTTCTCTCATGTTTTCACTTTTGTTGCCAAAAACACATACTGTAAGAAAGAGAGAACCTTACTTCCTAGTCATTTCTCTTAAGAGAAAGGAAATAACATTCTCTAAAGCCTCCAGAAATGTCTTGAATGATCTAGAATCTTTGGCATAAGTATTCGATTCCCAGAGGGCTGAAAGTGCTTATTTGAATGGAGAGGCTGAAGTGAAAGCTCAAAGAAAGACCACGTGAGGACAGAGTGAAAAAGCAGCCCTCTGCAAGTCATAGAGACACCACAGAAGAAACCAAATTGGCTGACACCGTGACCTTAGACTGGTAGACATCAAAAGTATGGGAAAATAAATTACCTTAAACCAAAAAAGAAAAATAATAATAGCTTCCTGTATTCACACCTGTAAAGCATCCTCTGCTTGTGGGATGCAAAACAAAATCCCTGGAGAAGTAGAGCTTGATTCGCTCTTTGACAATTTACGTTTAGTCTCAAGTAGTTCTTCAAATTACAATTTTTACTGTTTAAATAGTTTTCTTTTTCCTCCAGGTAATTGTAAAAGAACAGTACTTTTTAAAAGAACAGTTATTTGAGTGTAGTTTTTCTTTATACCTTCTAATACCTGAAACATGCCTTAATTTAACCATTTCTTGCTGTTGTTTACCAATGATCTCAATTATTCATCTAATATATTGATGCAAAGAAGCTATCCCTACTCCAGTAGACACAAAATATGTTTTCTCTTTTATCAAGATTAGAAGTTACAGACATTGATCAAGTCCTCTCCCTTTGCAGTAGATGGATTATGAATGGTATCTTTCCAAAGCTTGAGAAAGTACAATCTGCAATCACCTCTTCTGGCATATTTTATAAAGAATAATATTTGTCTTTTACTGAAAGCTGTGGTTGGCATACTACAGTAAGAATAAAATGAGTTAAAATCTTCCAAAATAACACATTAGGAACACCAAACAGCCTATAAGAAAACTCTATATAACCCTAGCTGGTTTGATGTAGTGGATAGATGTCATCCTGCAGACTGAAGAGTCCCAGGTTTGATTCCGGTCAAGGGCACATGCCCTTCAGGCTTGATCCTCAGTGGTGGGGCAGTGGGGGAGGGGTTGTGCAGGAGGTACCCAATCAATGGTTCTCTCTCATCACTGATGTTTCTATCTCTCTCTCTCTCCCTCCCTCTCCCTTCCTCTCTGAAATCAATAAAAATATATTTAAAAAATAAAACAAAATAATTAAACACAAGAGTAGAGAATTGTCAAATGGAAAGTTCGACCCTTTGCTCACATTTTGGAGTATCTGAGCTTGATTCTATTAATATGGATTCAATTAATTTCTATGGATGTAAAGGGAGAATAGCATTGAAGTAAGCACTTAAAATTACATAATTATGCTCAAATTTGTAACAGAAAAGTTAAAACCCGTTATAAATACATCACCCTGTAGGACATGAACCTCTACTCAGCATGAGTTACCTCTGTCAGCCCTGTAATAATCTTAATTATGAAGATTCTGGGTGTCTATTTTCTTTCCTCAGGGTTTAGAACATCAGATCCCTTAGAAACACATTGCTGGCCCTCTACCAGAAAATCTTATGATAGTGAATTCTCTAAGATGCAAGTAAATTATGAGAGCTTTTGATGCCTCTAATTTTTTCATCATCAATATCTGTTTTGCTGCTTTGACAGAGTAACACATGTAAACAGCTGCAAATGTCATGTGTACAAATTGTTACACAGGTACAACAGCATTTGTATTTATCATGTGTATTGCAGTTTTCTAGAAACAATACAGGTTTGGCCTGGAGTAATCACCCAATGAAGATGGAATACTTTGGGTACCTGAAATCTGTATCAAAAGACGGTAAGGAAAATAAATAAAATTGCAATCAACTCTCCATGGTCTGAAAGGCCTCTAGGCATCCTAGAAGCACACCTGAGTGAAGGAACACCAAGAGACAGGAAGACTAGAGCCTCACAGACTGCACAGACTACAAAGTGATCCTCACACTTCACCCTTTTCCCTTCATAACTGCCTAGTACCTTAGCTTCTACCAGAACTACTCTTGTTTAAAAGAGGACAAATATAAGGTACAGATTCAACACAATTCTTTAGTTTGCTAGAGGAATTGACCTCAAGGTCTCCTTAATTCTTGCTCAATATGCTTTCTTGAGAGTTTGACTCTGTAGATAGTAATGGTCACTGTTGACTTCTCACCAGTATCCATTCTCTCTTTTCTGCTTCCTATCAGAAACACAATGGCATTCAGGAATCTTTCCCTCCTGTTTATACTCTTAACTCTCTGATTGAGGAAATGTTGATCTCAACACAGCTCCAGAGATGGGCTTATGTTTGTGTAAGCACAACATCTTAACGCTATGCTCCATGCTATTTTTTTGGTGTTAAAATGGGCATGGGAACACGTACTTTCTGAAAAAATAAGTTTTCTGGATGCTTTAGAGAATGTTATTTCCTTTCTCTTAAGAGAAATGACTAGGAAGTAAGGTTCTCTCTTTCTTACAATATGTGCTTTTGGCAGCAACAGTGAAAACATGAGAGAAGGTTAATTGAATGCACAGAATGGGGCATTGCTGAGGAAAATTCATAGAGAAGCAGAGTTGAGTATAGGACACAAGGGGAGAGGAAGTATCCTATTGTTCATTACTTCTTTCAAGCTTAGCCCTACATTATAGTAAACAACCCATATGCACGGACAAACTCAGCTGGGCACACTTTGGAAAACAAATGGCTTCCCATCTCTTTGTTCCTGCCTTTACATACCCGAGAAGAAACTACTTTCTGTACACTATATCTTATTTATAGATTTATCTCAAGGCTGTCCCACACTATTATGATTATGGGTTTCTCCTAACACAGATTATTATTATCACCTGTCTCTACATTAGCCCAGACCTCCCTGAGAAACCAAACCATTGACTGGAAGCCTTGTTAGCAATTAATGAAATTGCCTGGCTCCTTCTCAGCTTGCCATCCCCCAGTGCTCAGCCTCCCCAACCACAAGTCTTTCTTTAGAACACCTTCCTGTGTATGCTCAATTTTGTGCTCAATGATTTCACTGCTGGAACTTGAGTCCATGACCTTAATTACTTACATTCAGATATCCACAACAGTCAGATTGTTGTAGAATATGCCCAATCTGGGGCATATTACAGTAATTTAGGACAGAGTTCACAAATCTTACATTGATGCCCCATCCCTTTCCTTCTAAATGTTGGAGGTTCACTCTGTAATGTTGCTTTGGGTGAATGAACAAATCTCTTCTGTCTTCTAAATATAGGTCTCTAGATGGTAGGAAGGTCACAGATTTATCTCAAGTTGATGAGATTTGGAGGACTTTAGGACAACAGAAAAATACCATATTTCTCATATTTATGAGTGTCTTTGAGCTCAAGAAGGGTCTCATTTGTATAGATCTATCTAATATATTTCTAGATAATATATTTAAGGAGTTTCCAAAGCAAGGCAAGGTAATGTAACCCTGAAAATAATATGAAAATAGCTCTATGGCAAAATGTTGTAAATATTAGTTGAACACAATAAGACATTTACTAGGGGCTGAGGAACCAGAAAATTGTAAGCATTTAATAGAAATATCTCTTACTTTAAATTCACGTGCAGTTCCTGGTGAATGAAAGCTGCTAAAGGAAATGAGAAAACCATAATAGCAGCAACAAAATCCCTCATAAGTTTAATAGCCACCCACTGGTTGTAAATTTGAAGAGGACCTCTCCATCACAATGCTGAAAAGCAGAGGAATCCTCCTTTGTTATAAAAGTGGAAGAAGCCCCTGACCTCCAGTCCATTAAGGGGCAGGCTCTGAATACCACTTAGGTGGTAAAGCTTTGCAATGTTCTATAGAATTTGAATTTCCCTTTCTGGAATCAAGTTTTTGTCCTAGCCTCGAATATGTTTACTTTTTTTTTTCTAATCCGAATTTCTCTCAGTCAGGATTATGTTATCTTTTAGGGGGAAAGAAAAAGAAAACAACAAAGCAAAAAAACTCATAAAGGAATTTTTGACAACACAGTATTGAGTGTCTTTCTGGCCAATCTGGCCCCAGAAATACTTGCTACCCATTTCTCTTCCTTCCTGGAGAGACTGGGTTTTCATGTGTCTAAAAAAACAAAAGTATTCTATAATGAGGCCACACAAAGGTCAGGGTTTGGTTTTGGAATGACCTGACAACCTCAGCTACATTTACAGAGGAATCTCATAGAGTTTGTAGAAAAGATGGAGGAACATGCTGTTAAGTAAATTTTCAAATTTAGTACATTTCCAAAACATACAAATGAAGTTAATTTTAATGGGTTCAGGCATAGGCCACGTTTTGCTAAGACATTATATGTAATGGTATATGGAGGGAAACAGCAGAATTGAGAAATATATCCTAGAGATTACTAATCTAGTCAAGAAGTATATACACAAAAAAACAACACTACCTATATCCTATATAATAATCCTATTTAATAAGGAGGTAATATGCAAATTGACCCTCACACTATCACAAAATGGCTGCCGATGACCAGGCCAGCAGGGGGTTAGTGAGGGACGACCAAATGACTGAACAAATAGGCTGCATGGGGTGACCAGGCTGATAAGAGGTGGCAGTTGGATGCAACCAGGCCAGCAGGGGGGCAGTTGTGAGTGACCAGGCCAGAAGGGGGCCAGTTAGGGGTGACCAGGCAGGCAGGCAGGTGAGTGATTAGGAGCCAGCAGCCCAGGATTGTGAGAGGGATGTCCGACTGCCAGTTTAGGTTCAATCCCTGGGATCGGGCCTAAACCAGCAGTCTCACATCCCCCAAGGGCTCCTAGATTGGAGAGGATGCAGGCTGGGTTGAGAGGACCCCCCCCCCTCCATGCACAAATTTTGTGCTCCAGGCCTCTAGTATTCACATATTTGTTTATTATCTGACTACCTTATCTAGAATGTAAACTTCCTCTAGGCAGGGACTAGGATTATATATCCACCAGAACAATGCACATGACACAGTAAATGCTCGAGATCACTATATTGAGGGAACAATGGAAATGAACCTGAATGTCCTGTAAACTCAGAGCAGGGGTCCTCAAACTACAGCCCACAGGCCACATGCAAATACAAATATTATATTTGTTCCCGTTTTGTTTTTTTACTTCAAAATAAGATATGTGCAGTGTGCATAGGAATTTGTTCATAGTTTTTTTTTCAAAATATAGTCCGGCCCTCCAACAGTCCGAGGGACAGTGAACTGGCTCCCTGTTTAAAAAGTTTGAGGACTCCTTGCTCAGAGGATGGGATATATACTTATATGTAATGGATTATGTTTCCCCCAAATTCATATGCTGACATCCTCATCCCTAGTATCTAAAAATCTGGCAGTATTTGGAGATTTGACCTTAAAGATTAACTAATAAAATCATACAGGTGAGGCCCTATTTCAATATGATAGATGTCCTTATAAGAAGCACAGTTTAGGACACAAACACATGCACACAAGACCATGTGAGGATACTGAGAGAAAGTGGCCATCCCTGCAAGCCAAGGGGAGAGATCTCAGGAGCAACCAAACCTGCCAAAACTTTAATCCCATTCTTCCAGTCTCCAGAACTGCGGGAAAATAAGTTTCTGTTGTGTCAGCCACCTTTTGTTATGGCATTTTGTTATGGCAGCCTTAGCAAAATAATACAATACCTAAGACAGTGTTACAAGGTAAAATACAGACTGTCCAATTACATTTGAATTTTAGATGAAGAGTGTATTTTGTCAGGATGTCTCATATAATATTCAGGAAATTCTGATACAACACCGACAACCAGATCACTGTTTATGGTAAATTAATTTTAACTGGGTATCTTATATTTTACTTGTGAAATCTGGCAACCCAAACCTATGAGTGATGGAGAACTAAATCACAAAAGGGAGAAAATTGGTAGGGATAGAAGAGCACTGAGGCCAAAGTAATTAACATGAACAAATCCCAATGGAAATTTTCACCAATTTTCCCAGCGTTTATACTGTAGCAGCCATCATGGCCCACAACCATTTTAAGCATTCAGAAATGACAATTTAATTATATATGGAAGATATAATTGCCATCTATTACTCAGTGGTTTCTAAACCTACGAGCTTTAAAAAATCAATTCTTGAGGACTCACCCAGACTAATGGGTTATTAATTTAATGTGACAAAAAACAGCTAATTGGCTCAATCTAAACACATCCTACACCCATAAACCAAACTGGGCAGGCTGAGCTCTATTCTGTGGACATTTTCTCCACAATTGAACCTGAAACCTTGATAAACCCTCTGCTGAAGGGAAGGCCACGTTTTAATGGCCGCCCTAGGAACTATCTCTACATCTATATTTTATATGAAGTTGCATCAGAAACTAAACTCTTTAGCATTTTTGCATCAGAAACTAAGCTCTTTAGCATTTTCTTAACAGGCTGAATTTAT
>NW_006292687.1:5036926-5042447 GCF_000327345.1 Myotis davidii | reverse complement strand
TTTCTTCCCTATTTTGAATGGTCTGGCCCTCGAGCAACTTCAGCGCGAAATTATAGCTAATTTGCCTACAAACGTCAGGTGGTCATAATAATCTGGCCACTCAGTGTATAATCACATGTGTTTTGCCTTAACCAAATTTTAGAATAATAACATAATTCTATGGGATTGTTAGGGGGGTGAAAATAAATAAAGCATGAATTTTTACTTCAAATTGAAAACTATTCTTTCTTGGTAGTGTAGAAACCCTTAATCTTGATAAATAAAGCCACATGCTATTGACACAGGACACTGTTCAAAATAAATGTTATGCAACCCAGTGTCTGTTTAACTACTGCTTGCAGAATTTACTGAGTCTGGAAGATTATTTTATAACTTACATATTAAAATTCAGGAGAGGTAATTTGGTAGAAAGGAAAATGCAACTAACTACTCCTGTTGGAAGATAATTGGCAAATAGTGGTGAATAATAAATATATCTATTTTTCAAAGACATTGGGCTGATTAAAGAGGACATGATGACTCAAAATCATGTAGGATAAGTAGCAGCAGGGGTCACAAAATGAGACCAGGAAGAAGGCGATTAGGGGAGAAATCAAATTGAGTATAAAAGTTAAAGGGAGCCCACACAGACACACAAGAAAAGACTGGACATATTGACATATTAGGACCATTTATATTGACCTGTCACTGTCACTTAGAAATGCATTCTGTGGAAACAGATACATATACGAAAGTATGGAGAATATTTGTTTTGTCTGCCCAATTCCCTTTCTCCTTCTTCTAATGAAAAATTACATTTACTACCTTTGAAGTAAATGAGACTGCTGGGGCTCTCAGTCAGTGCCATGCTCACATGGCCGTAGGAGAATGACTTTGGGCAACATGCATGCTAATCAGAAGAGTCCTCTATGTGGTCACATAGTTTGGCTCAGAGGTGCTAATGGATATATTCCAGGTCAGACAGCTCATGGGGATTTTTTTATATAGTCCCTAGGAGAAAGAAGGTGCTTTTTCCTTTGATAACAGGCTATAAGGCTATGGAGTCAGAGCTGTCAGTGACTAAGTTCCCTGCCATGTACAGGGCCCTGAGAGATTGAAGCCAATACACACTCAGAATATGGGAAGATAATGCACAAAGTCTATATCCTTCTCTCTCTCCCTCTTCCTTTGTGCCTGTCTCTCTTTTATATACACACATTATTGCTGAGCCTTATTTGGTTGACCTTGTGGCTGGCTTTCCTCCCATTGTGTGTGTGTGTGTGTGTGTGTGTGTGTGTGTGTGTGCGCGCGCACGCATGCCCGTGTGTGGTTTGGTTAAATGGGCCAACTAAATTTCTTTTTTGCTTGACTGGGCTTGTGTTTGATTCTGTCACTAACAAATGAAAAAGTCTTGGCTGGTTCTGAGCATTATCTTTACTGTTATGTGGCATGAATTTGTTTGAATTTTGCTAAATGCCATTCTAGTTGACTTACAGTTAGCTATTAGAAGGAAGGAGAAGCTTCCTGTTTATGTCTATAGCTTTCCTTCTGTATCTGGAATCATTTTTCCTCAAGCTTCTACCTTTAGCTCCTGTAAAACAGAACATAATGTCGCAAGGTTCCGATGAGGAATGGATATTCAATGAACTGCAGATTGTTCTTTCTGAAACATTATTATGCATGGCTGGGGCTGTCTGTTTGTGGTCTCTTAGGATGCTTGGAATATTTTCATATTTGGATCATTGCTCAAGTTGCAGTTACTACCCTGAAATTTAGTCTTTCCTTCTCTCCTCTTGACTGAATTCTTTCTAGCTTTCAGCACCTTTCCTAAGGCTCTTCAGAGCAAGGAATTCTTTTGACTCAAGCCATAGCTGATTGCTTACCTTTGAAGGACATTATGTCCTTCTACATCTTCTTCAATTATCTTGACCATGCAAAGATTTTCATAACCGAGGAAAGGATAAGTTGTCTTTTAGAATTATCCTCTAACTATTTTTTCTGTAGAGATAAATCTGCACTTGAATTGTAAGTGGAGATTACATGGAGGAGGAATATTCCACATGGACCATAAAAGACAATAATCCAATATGATTAGAAGTACTAACTTCCTGATTTTCTTTTGGAATGACAGAGGCAGTTGAAGTGGAAGGTGAGATGGAGTGGGGAAAATGTAGATTTATTTATAACCACTCCTGATCTTCTTCAAAGCTCATAGGATGCCAAGCATCCTTTGGTCTTGGCTCTTCATGGGTTTGATCCCTGACTGAAACACTGCTTTTAATATTTAATTTAATTTATTTTTTCAAGGATTTCTGCCTTTTGGGAATGCAATTAGACTTTCTAGGACATCTGTCTGTCAAGAAAGATAATGACATTTCCAGTGCACATTCACTGAACAGGAATCTTAATCTAAGGCAGGACCTTAGGGGTTCCATGGAAACAACAGAAAGTCATGCTAGTCTGAGCTTGGTAATTTAAGAGAAGTGGCCATCCAGCTGTAGTGAGAAGCAGCTCCTCACACAGAAGTCAGCAATTATCCTCTTAGCCCAGGTGACAGATGGTAGGAAAGCATCCTCCTAGGCCCAGGAGCTTGGCTTCTACATCTGTGAAGACATTTCTCATCATGCTTCCTTGCATATTCATATTATGATAGGCTTTAGTGTTATGGAGAGGATCAGCCCCATACTGCCTCTGGCAGGCCTTGTTCCTTCCTTATTCCATGCATCTTCAATCTCCTTCCACCAAGCTCCAGTTCCATCAGACAAACAGAATATAATCAAAAAAATAGTACACATATATATGGAATTCACACACACACACACACACACCTTAAACTCTCACTTAGCTTTAGAGGAATAATCCAGTATAAAATAGAAAATAATGTAAATTTAGGAAAACACAACAAGCATATAATTAAACTATAAAAACCCACTTTTAACTGGCTAGCCTCTATGCTAAGTTTCAACTTTAAAGCGTTTGCTGCTTAGTTGGACCCCTGTTGACATTATACAGACTTAACCCACATACCCAAGGCTCTTTCTCATCTTGCTTTGTCCTCAAGCCTGCCTCATGACCAAGCCTGTACTCACTCATAAGACCTTGGCTATAAGTCTTTTAGCAAGTTTTTTTCTTTGTGACAACTGCAAGTAATATAGCAGGAAGTCCTAGACACACACACACACACACAAACACACACACACACACAATTCTTACTGTATTTCATCAATAGTACAAATTAATTTTTAGGAACTTAAATTTAATTAAACATAATTAAATAATATTTCTATCCTTTTAAAAAGATTAAGCACAAATTTATCCATAAAACAGCATGAGTTCCATGTGACCGCCTAAATTTCGTCAGAAGCCTCTTGACATCCAAAGATGGAAGTGTCTTGGGAAGTTGACATTTGCATGGAGCATCACAAGGGCACAGAGCTTCTCATAACCCACAAGATTTTGTTTGGCAGTTTTAGAATAGACATAATTTTGAGCCATGTAGTACACCAGTGCTCTATTTGCATTTCCTTTTTTAATTAAGAATATTAGTTGGAATATCCATCAATGAAAGTAAAAAAGAAATCTGAAATCTTATCCAAAACTTCATGACACGTGGTGTTGGTGCCTAATTTATAGGCCTTCATGATGTATTGATTAGGCATACTAGCCCATCTGCCATAATGAAAATGTGATGATATATTCCTGAGATTTGGTGATTTCTATCCCCTGAATTATTTTGCCTGGTGAGAGATTATGCTTTGTTCTGTTATAATGAATTTTTGTTTCACTATATGTCTTTTGAAGACAATATGATTCTTTGGCTTTCAACTTTAAGTAAATAGCAATACCGATGACTTGGTCAACCTTGCAACAAATGGGTGGATACCATTAAGCGACGCTAATTAAGTTGGTAAATTCCCCGGCAATGATGAATTTATCTGAGCTTGTTCTCCATCCAGTAGCTGGCAAATGTAACTGAAGAAGCATCCTGGTTTTTAAAAAATGTTACAAAGCAGAGGTACATGTCTTAGAATCAAAGAAATAATAGATCAAGGAAAAGTTCATGTTATTAATTAACCTAAGTATCCCCAAACCCTACTAGTCTGTTGCTATGAATTGGGGAATTTTAGCATGTATAATTAGAAAGTAGCAAAACTGTGTCTCAATTTTTTCTGTTATTTCTGGGCACCCCAAGGATATCTTATGCTCAGAAACTCCATTACTTATATCTTCCTCCTTCCAGAGCTGCCTGTGTCCTCTATGGAAACATTCCTTTCTGGACGCCCCATTAAGTGTAGCAGGATCAGCCATTGGGCCACAGTGCAATGCCACCACCACTATCATACACCATGGGTCTTCCTCAAGGGTGTGAAGAGAGAGCCCTTCTCCTCAACTCACCTTATCTTTATGTCTCCAGTCTTGAGTTTCAAAAACCCCATTGTCAGTAGAGTTATTTCAGCTTTTCTCTGCCTGTGACTTATCTCTCTGTAAGAGGTAGACCAGGAGTACCAACAAAATGCTCTTCTCTGTTTCTAAACCTAACAGCAGCCTAGATATCAGTTGTAAGAGGTCTATCAACAGGCTGGCATGGTTATTATGTGTGAATATTTGTTGAGAATCTACCTAGTCCAGTGATGACAAACCTATGACACGCGTGTCAGAGGTGACATGCGAACTCATGTTTTTGGTTGATTTTTCTCTGTTAAATGGCATTTAAATCTATAAAATAATTATCAAAAATATAAGTCTTTGTTTTACTATGGTTTTAAATATCAAAAAAATTCTATATGTGACACCAGAGTTAAGTTACGGTTTTTCAAAATGCTGACACGCCGAGCTCAAAAGGTTCGCCATCACTGACCTAGTCCCAAGTGCTCAGATCCTACACCACAGTGTAAAAATTACTACAAACGTTAACATAGAGAACACAAAACTGAAGAAACATAATTTTGGTGAGTATTATGAGAGTGAAAAATGTTGTGCTTTAAGGGGAAGTAATAAGATAAATGTATTTTATATGGGATTAGGATGGCCAGCAAAATCAAAGTCATAGGTGAGGAAGGGACTTTTATGCACCAACTAGGAGTCAGACAGGTGGAGGAACAACATATGGTAGGCAGAGCATCATCAGGGAAAAAAAATCTGAGCTGGAAATCAAGTTGGCATTTTCCAAAAGTGAAAGCCCTGTGGCTAGACTTCTGGACCAAACTCGAGAGTGACAGTAATTTAGGTGAAATGAGTAATTATAGCCTTAAAGGCCATATTCTATATATTCTAATTTCTATAGGGAATTATATGTATTCAACTCAATTAGATTTACTTTAAAAAATAATCCTCAGGGAAAGTTGGCAAGGCCATGTCAAGATTTTATCTGTGTGTGTGTGTGTTTGTGTGTGTGTGCGCGCGCGCGTGCACCTGCACGCACACGTATTTTATCTTCTCTGTTTTAATATTCAGGTCCCAGAAAGGTTACTTTTGTGAGTGAGACAAAGAAGACACAATGTAAAATAAACATACCTTGTAAACTCAGGCTAATCTATATAAT
>NW_006292687.1:5034315-5036624 GCF_000327345.1 Myotis davidii | reverse complement strand
ATATTTAATTTTTTTCATTAAAATTTACTTCTTTCTTAATATTTTATATGAATCTGTTTATTTAATAGTTGTTAGCTTTTACTAACATGTTGTGTGTGTTTTTTAAAGAAAGCTCATCTTCAGTCAAGATATATAAAGAAATAAATATTCCTAGCTTCAATATAGTGTTTTCTCATTAAATTTCAGTGGTTTCTAATAACTTTTCAACTTAACCTTGATTGCCTTTCTAATACTAAGGAGAAAAACACCTTCAACTACTTTTTCATGAGGACAATTATTCAGGATCTCTTAGTACATGCTGCTGTAAGAAGAACATGAAGAGAGTTAAATAGGCACTCACACTGACCTTGAGTAGTTTATGATCTAAGTAGAACATTATGATGCAGAAATATATCTTCAGGGAACGCATTAGAGACCTTACATTACTTATGTGTTTAAATTATGTGCAAGCGAAAAGGTAAGGAAATTTAATTCTGTGATGAAGAAGGGAAGAACTTCAGTGTGAGGGAAAGTATCAAAGAGTATCTCTGAGCTTGGGAAGACTATTTGAAGGATAATCTGCTTTAGAAGTGTCTTTCTTTCTAGGAAGAAAAGGGTTTCATGGAATCAGGACTATAAATTTCAAGCATGAAGATTTATCTTAGGAGAAGTCTTGGAGGCAGATGTTAGGTATGTGAATGATGTTGTCCATGAATATATTTTCTTAAAAAGCATGTTAGGTTGGATGATGGTGTATACAGATATTAGTTGTTAATAGAATATAAATAATGGAATGGAGCTATATGGGTTTAGGTCAGCTATAGACAGATTTACTGGGGAGGCTACACTTGGACAACATTTTTAAGGAAATGTAGAAAATGAATCAATGTAGAAGAATAACTAGAGGCCATTAAGGAAAATAACAAAAAAGTAGATATGTTTGGAGAGATTTATTGGGATGTGTAAATTTGGGCCAGGTGATGGAGAGCCGTAAATGCTCCAGAGCAAATCAGTTTAACTGTCTCGTTTTAAGTAAAAAGTCTCGAAAGAGGAGTATAAGCATATCATATGAACCATTTCTTCTTCCTGATCTTTGAAGCCCTCATTATCTTCAACTTCCTTTGTATTTCCAGGGCTCCCCCCTTTCCTCCTCTATGTCATGTGTCTTCTTCAAGTTGGATGTTAACACTCCCATGTTCTGAATAACAAAACGTCTTGGCTTGTACCTTGTTTGCTAACCACTGTCAGATACAGATTCAACCAGTCACAGTCATCAACTAATAACTTACAGATTCACAGAAATTAGGTGGGGTAAAAAAGCTAAGAACAAATTTCTGTTTTCACAATAATTGCTTAAGTTATATCCAGAGAAAGATGCCTTATGATTTGTGTCTGGCATTGCCTACCCAGATCATCTAAACCTAAAGCACAAATAGACATTTAAATGCTATTTCTGATATTTCAGATTACTTAAATTCTCTTTTTCTTTTATAGTTCAGCTAAACTCTTCCTCTCTTACAAAGCTTTGACTGAATGTTTAGTACTATAAATTCCTCCTTTGAATGCCTGAGTTTATTCTGCTCAAAACTTTGAATTATATTCTCCTCAACAAATAGATCACGCGGGCCTTTAGAGAGATAATTGAGCCTTAATATTTTCTATCTTTTCCATAACTGTGATCTGCACATAAGAGGGGGATTGCTAATGTGTTAATGATAATCAAACTAATTCAGATATATGAACTCTCCATCCCGACTTTTAATAATTGGAATTATTTTGCCATGGGCCTTGAGCCACACCATTCCATAGATAAAGTGCTGTTCACATCATTCCTTCAACCCACTGCCATTTGAGAAAATGGCACCAAATAGTCTGTCTTGTGAAATGAGGCTGACCATTTTTGCTTGTTCTTTCCACTTTTGCTCATTTTAGGAAACAATACAGACTAAGAAATGAAACTCTTTGAACAGCCTGGAAGAAAAATCCAACTTAAACCCATCGTATTATTAACGAAACTCCAAACCTGAAAGGCTTAGTTTTACTTTGAAACTTCAAATCCACCCCATTCTTGAATAGTTTGAGCTTGACAAATCATATCCCCCTCCATCTCTCATTCTTGGCGGCTTCTGATCCTACCGAGATTGTGGGGAATATATGACAGGAGCAGGATGGAGGAAAGAAATGGGGTGAGTATTACGGGTGGGGGTAGTTCAAATTTCTCAAATATTCTAGAACTTCAGTTTCACCCTAGAAAGAAAATAAATGGGTAATTGAGCAGAGAAAGTGGTTGGTGTTTACTCTAATAAGAATAAAATTATTAACAATACTTG
>NW_006292687.1:5027251-5033529 GCF_000327345.1 Myotis davidii | reverse complement strand
ATTCTACCATGTTCCATGGAATGTAGAAAGATCATGGTAAAGAAAATATAAGGTAAATGAATAGGCTTTCTTTATCCTGTTGAGTTTTCTACATTATGTTTGAATGTTGAAAGAAAAAACATAACATTGTATGATGTGGTTCTAAATATATAGAGAGGAATAAATAAATATATCTAGGGAAAATATTTAAGACAATTTTATCATAAACAGTGAAGGACGAAGAGTCATAAAGGGAGGCAATATTTCTATGCTTTATCAAACTGGGAAAATAACAACACCAAAGAACTATGATAAAAGGTGTTTATATCTATAATAATTAAAGCATAATATGCTAACTAGACCGGACATCCTTCTGGACGTCCTTCCGGACAACCTTCTGAACGAAGCTGGGGCTATGAGGAAAGCCCGGGTCCCAAGTGCCAAAGGGAAGCTGGTGCAGGCAGCCAGGGGAAGAAAGGAAAACCCTTGCACAAATTTCGTTCATCGGGCCTCTAGTAATTTAATAACTAGAGAAAACACTAAAGCAGAAACTCAGAGAGATATGCCCCCCAAACACTATAGATAACATAAATTGAAACATTGTTTAAGTAATGCACAAATTAGGGAGGAGAAAAGAAATCAAAGAAATGAAACAGCAAATAAACAAAAACAAAAATAATCAGTGCTAGGCTTCAGCTTTAACATACAAACTACATTAAATTTAAATAGACTATATTAAATAAAAGGTGAGATTGGCTGAGTCAATTAAAAATATGATCCAATTTTATGCTGGGTATACTACTACAAAAATCACTTCAAATATAATGATATTGACAGATTGAAAAAAAGAATAGAAGAAGGTGTATTATTAAAAATGTAAAGAAAAAAAGGAGGCATAGACTTTCCAATAAATGGTGCTAGCAAAAGTAGACATACATTGGCAAAAATAAAATAGTAAACCTTGATCTAAGTCTCATGCTTTATACCAAAAATAACTGAAAATGGATCACATACTTAAAGTAAATTTTAGAACTTTTAAACTTTTAGAAAAAATAATCTTCAGGATCTGTAGATGGGATAAAAGTTCTTAGACTTGACACTAAAAGCACAATTAATTCGTAAATATGACTATCAAAATTAAAGTTATTTATTCTTTGAAACATCCTGTTAAGAGGAAGAAAAGTCTAGCTGTAGAGTGGGAGAAAATATGCTTAAGCCAAATATCTGACAAAGGATTGCTATCTAGAATATATAAAGAGTCTTTAAAACTCAAAAGTAAATGAACAAAATATGTACAAACCAACAACTGACAAAGGACTAGTTTTTAGAATTTATAAAGTTCCTTCAATACTTAACACTAAGTGAAATAATCCAATCAGAAAATGGGCTTTCTAAGAAACAGAGATATATCATCAAAGAGGACATGAAGATGGCAAATAAGCACATGAAAAGAAATTCAACAGCATTAGGTATTAGGAAAATGCAGTTAAAACCACAGGGAAGCCCTGGCCCAGTAGCTCAGTTGCTTAGAGCTTCATCCCAATATGCCAACTTTGCAGCTTGATCCCCTTTCAGGGCACATACAAGAAGCAACCAATGAATGCATGAATGCATAAGTGGAACAACATCTCTCTCTCTTTCTTTCTTTCTCGCTCTCTCTCTCTCTCTTTCTTTCTTTCTCGCTCTCTCTCTCTCTCTTTCTCTCCTCTCCTCTCCTCCCCTGTTCTCTCCCTCTCTCTAAAATCAATCAGTAATAATAAAAAAAAAACACAGAGAAATAGCACTACACGCTTATCAGAGTGGCAAAAATAAATAATAGTGATAATACCAAAATACCAAAGGCTGAAGAGTATGCAGAGACACTGGATCATTCACACCTACCTGGTAGGAATGAAAAAATGGTGCAGCTACTCTGAAAACTAATTTGGCAATTTCTAAAAAAATACTAAGAAGCAACCATAAAACTCAACAATTGCAATTGCACTCTGGACATGTATCCCCCGAAATGAACACTTACATCCATACAAAAACCCATACACAAATGTTTATAGCAGCTTTATTTGTAATGGCCCCAAATTGGAAACAACCCCACTGTCCTTTAAGGACATTCATATTTAGGAATGCTAGTCAGAAAAAAGGAAAAAGAAATGAACTATTCATACCACCTGGATGAATCTCTGGAGATTATGCTATTTGAAAAAAGCCAGTTAGAAAAGGTTACATGCCATATGATTTCATTTATATAACATTGATGAAATGACAAAATTATAAAGTAGAAAACAGATGGTTGGCTGCCAGGAGTTAAGGAGGGGGTGGAGTGGAAGGAAAGTGGGTGTGGCTATAAAATGGATCCTTGAAATGATAGACATGTTCTGCATTGTCAATGCAGACATCGATTGCATTGTCAATATCATCATGTTGATATTATAATGTTGCAAGGTGTTACCATTGGAGGAAAATGAGTAAAAAGTACAAGGGGTCTTGCTGCCTTGTTTCTTAGACTTTCCAATGTATCAAAAAATTATCTGAAAATAAAATGGTTAACTAAAAATTGAATCTGAATATTGCATAGGATATACTTATAATAAAAATACTCTTTATCTGAAATTCATATTTATCTGGGTGCTCTATATTTTATTTAGCATCTCTCTGGTACAGAAGAAATCTTTGCAATCTTTCTGTGGCATGAAGATCATGGTGTGAGAGTGGATATGTGAGCATGCTCAAGGCACAGTGAACAAAATAAGGTGTGTTTAGCTTAGTGGTTTGATCTCTTTTAAACACAACCTCTGTTTGAGATTTGAGTGTGTGCATCAGACCACATACTTAGTGTTCTTTCTGTAACAGTTCAGAAAAGTGGGAATACCCCATCTAAGTTTATGCAAAAGTAGCATTTCTTTCAAAATATTATTGATGTATAGACTTCTTGGTCTTCCTTATGTCTTTCTCTCTCCCTCATTTTTGCTCTTGCTCTAGCTCTTTTTCAAATTCTCTAAGGCCCTGTTTTATATGCGAGCAGAACATAGAATTGAAGCAAAAGCTGGGTTTAAAAAATAATCATTTCTATTTTATTCCAGCTTGTGCCTTATGAATTATTTATATCTGCCACAATATTTCAAGAATTCTCTCTTTCCCAAATTGTTTGTAAACACCCCTTTCAGAGCTTTAGCTTGACCCCAGGCACTCTGGAAGATGAGTCATCTGAACTCTTTCTAGCTTGTTTGCACGGCGTTCTCCTCCTATTCACAAATCTATCCCTCTAGCCTGGGAGTTCTAGAGAGGATATGCAAACATGTTGCCAGCCCCTTGAAAGCCCTATAGAAAACAAGGGATTATTGGGGGCTCTTCCACCGAGAAATGGAGCAGGCTTTGCTTACTGAAGGACAAGGACACTTTGCGGCACATGCTGAAATGCAAGGAGGCATATTCAGCTGCTGTTCCTGTGGGAGGTGGCTGGAGTGTTCCCACCCTCCCCGCTGTGCAAGGCACAAAATGTCATGTAGACATCATCAAGAATGAGACCTTGGCGTATCAGTCATCTCTGCCTCTCCTGAGTCTGTTCTGTGTATTGTGTGCATCGGGTATCTCTCCTATCAATTCAGCTGGGCCTTTCTTTTGTAAAAGCAACTTTCTTTTCTCTGAGTTATTGCTCGCCTAGAATTTTCATAATAAGTTTGAATCAAAATGAACAATCTGCAAAGAATATAGAATGACAATGCATTGTACCTTCTCATCTTTGAGTTGCACACATAATGAGGAGTGAGTGAGTGATAACAGAGTCTGCACAGCGCTAGGGCACTCCGCTTTGTGGCAGAGCTATACAAAAGCGTCCCTCAGAACTTGTGAAGCAGGAGGCCATTGAGAGTTGTGAACACTTTGTATTGTTCAGTACCATTGCTATTCTGGACAATTTATAGTGGGGTGACCATAAGCCTTGCCTATAGCACATCACAGATAAACAGGAGATAATAGAAACATCTTCCTCCCTTCACCTTGCTAGCTGGCCACAAAGAAAAAATCTGCTGTTTTTATTGCCTCTTGGTATGGACCTAATGAAGTATACTTTACAAAGTTGAAAGTGCTTTAGATGGGAATAGCAATTTTTTATCAAATGAATACCTACCTTTAATTCATTATCTGGCGTGCAGTAAGCATTGATGGCCAAGAACTTAATGAAAGAAAAATGGGTATAATTCTGAAGACTGGTCAAGAGAGCCATTGCATTGCTAAAAATGATGGAGGTAGTGCCTGCTAATGAGATTGGCCCATGGTATAGGCACACAATGAACATTTGTTGAGTGCATGAACCAGAGAGAAAGGTGGGAAACTCTGAAGATAAAGCCCTCCTACTTTATGATTTTGCCAAACCAAGCTTATATTAAATCATAAATACTTTTAGCTGAAGATGTCTTACAGCATCTATAACTTCCGCCTTCTTGACATTTGTATTCCCCTATCCCTTTCCAGAGCTTTCATTATTTCCTATCTGGATGTCGTGATAATTTCCTAGAAATGTTCCTGACTCAAGTTCTTCCCCTTTTCAAAGTACCCACTCTGAAGTTGACCTTCACAAAGGATAACTATTTAAATTTCCCATAAATGTCAATGACTCTTTATTACCCACAGGATATAGTCCAGCCTCTTTAGGATAGTCTGTAATGCCCTGTAAACATTTGACCCAAACTACTCTATAATACTAACCGCACATTTTGTCCACACCTTGCTTCTAACACACAATTTCACTTAACCAGTCTGTTCTTTTCATGCCCAAATATGCCTTTCTATCCTTGTTTAAAATCTTAAAAATTTTTAAAAAGAATTTCATCTCTGACTCATCTCTCCTCTTCATTAGATCTTCTCTGCCTCCAGTTCCCAGCACCTTGTGATCACTCTCCCTTAGAACCCCTGGAGTATTTATAATTACACTCACTGCTGATGTGGCACGTTTCACACCTTACCTTCCGCTGCCATGTATCTCTAAGATCCTGAATTATGGGGACCCAACTAGACAGTAAACACCTGCTCTGGGGACTCTGCTTTGTAGCCTTTTTTAAAAAAAAAAACACTTCAGCCCTCAGCATAATTTTGTTCATTTATTAGGGTCCCAAGAAAATGCTTTTCTTCCCTCACCTGCTTACATCTCATGATTCCGTAAGACATTCACGGAGACATCATTACAAACGCATGGCCCACTGGTGACAAGGAAATGATTTCATCTTTGGATGTGCTGACAGGTGGTCAGCTCTCTGGACCGGCCACATCTGTTGCCCACTGATAGTCAAGGATGCCATTTCTTGTGCCTGCCTGAGCTGTAGGCACGTGGAAGAAGGGGTACCAGCCTGAGACTCCATGTGCCGAATCACTGCTTACGTGTTTCAGTGAGCAACAGGGCTCAGCAGGGGGATTTTGCTTCCAACTGAAAGGTTGACAGCAAAAGAAATTCTCCATGCTTGTGCATGCAATACAGACCAGTGACGCCTCGGTCTAGGTATTTATTTTCCCCTTGGAAACCACTGTGGTTAGATTGAATAATGTAGGAGCATCTCTGTGGTCTCCATACTGATAGGAAAGTATTCTGCTGTCTGTGTTCTGTAACAGAAAATAAGAAAAGAGTGGGGGACAGACATGAATAAAAAGATTGGATTTTTTAAATGTTTGGTTAGTTTCATTTTAGACTTCTACATGGATTACATAATTTTATGATGGTGCTGAGACACTATATGTGTAGAAATGTATGCCAGACAGTGGGGATGGGAAAGATTAAGTGGGAAAGGTGTTTCCTATATTTCTAAAAAAAAATTTGTTAATACAAATACAGAAGTATGAGGTATATTTTACAGAGAACTGGATTCAGAGCCTAGAGATCTATGCTCTAGACTAGAATGAAGAGTAAATCACGTTCTGACTTGAACTTACTGGGAGGACTTGGAAGGACCATTGACCTTCCATGAACCTCAGTTTTAAGACAGACATAATATTAACCTCCTTTACAAACACATAGGAGTGATACAAATATTATTTGATAGGATAGTTTGTGAAGTATTAAATATAATGGGAAATTAGATGTATTTGCTGCTATTGCAATATGTACTGAGGGCAATATGTACTAGGGTTGCCCAAGCTGAAAAGTGTTATTAAGGAAAGGCTTTTTAGAATCAACAATGTTTAGGAAGAATTTCTGAAGATGCAAATGAAGAGATGGAAAAAAAAACATTTTAAACTGTAATGTATATCACAAAATTGTCCTGAAATGGTAAGTTTCACCAAGGTTATGGTGGTGAATATTAGGTATCAAAAAA
>NW_006292687.1:5024320-5027152 GCF_000327345.1 Myotis davidii | reverse complement strand
TTTAACTTCCATTTTTTTCCTTACCACTAATCAGCTATCTCTACTTCCTTTTTTAAAATATATTTTTATTGATTTCAGAGAGGAAGGGAGAGGGAGGGAGAGATAGAAATATCAATGATGAGAGATAATCATTGATCAGCTGCCTCCTGCATGCCCCCCACTGGGGATTGAGCCAGCAACCCAGGTAAGTGCCCTTGACCAGAGTCAAACCTGGGACCCCCAGTCCACAGGCCAATGCTCTATAAACTAAGCCAAACTAGCTAGGGCTCTACTTCCTTTTTAACATCACTTAGCATTTACTTAAATTCCAGCTGTATTTTTCTCACTCTCCTTTCTTCTTCTTCTTCTTCTTCTTCTTCTTCTTCTTCTTCTTCTTCTTCTTCTTCTTCTTCTTCTTCTATTTCTTTCCTCTTTTTTTCCATTCTTCTTCTTCTTCTTCTTCTTCTTCTTCTTCTTCTTCTTCTTCTTCTTCTTCTTCTTCTTCTTCTTCTTCTTCTTGTGTCTCTCTACAAAGATTGTCTAGTCACTGTGAATTATTATGATTGATAAATGAACACTACAAGAAACCTTCTTCAGAACCTGAAATGTGAAACATAGCTTTCAATGTTATAAAATATGCTAATGAATATTAATTATTGTGAGACTTTGGATCATGCCAAAAAGTGAATTGTGGCATTACGGGGTAGACAGGGGAAGATCAAGATCTACAATAAATGCATCCCAGAAGTAAAGGAGACTCTTCCAAAATAGGATGTTCTATAGTCAGCATCTGCAAGGTCTGTTAGCAGGCACAGGCATGTCCAAACAGGTCAGAGGAGCACCATAATGGGCAGTCTGACAGAGTTCTCTCAGCAGACTGATAGAATGGGTATAGCCTGGTCCATCATTAGGAAGCTCCATTAGGTAAGACAAGGCGCAACAGCTAGAAGGACCAATGTGCCAAGCAGGTGATCTGGCCCCAAGCCAGGGGACAAGGTAGAATGAATTATTTGTCACTCAGGTTCATCTCATTCTGTACCTTTGCTTACACTATTTTCCCTACCTGCCACACTGTTGCTCACCTTTCATGACTGCCCTTCCCAACTCATTGTCCAAGGAACCTCTCAGAGCATACGCTAGACTGTGCCAATTCTGTGTTAATTCTCTGATTTATAATCCCTGTGTTTTGGTTATGTGCCATTGTCTCTTCTGTGGCCTCCTAGCATCTTTTAAACATGCCACTGTATATTGTCTTTTTTACTAGGCTGTTTCCCTCCTCTGCATCTCCGGACATAGCTCCGTGTCTAGCACCTGATGTTACTCAATGTTTGAAGAATAAAATGTGATTAATAGGTGGATAGGTAGATGGATAGATGAATGGATGGATAAAGGCCTGTCTATAAGAACTGGAAAATAAAGTTGGACATAAGGACAAAATTAGAATTGGGATTTAAAGTGAAGTTCAATAATCACCAAGAATGTTGTTATTGTGAATTTCAAAATGTGGAAGGGTCTCAGTACCTTACTGTTTCCAGGTCAGGATTGGTCTAAAGGCACAGCCAAAAAAAAGTTAAGTGAGTTTTCAAGGTTTCAGAGCTGGTAGGTGGTAGAGAATTATTCACATACAGGTCATTCTGACTCTACATATACATGCTTTCCATTTACCATGCCTTTAATTTCTCCCAAACAGAAGCAATATAGAATATCCATAATTACTAAGATCCCATATCTCAAGCTATACATCTTTGTAATGGATAATGCCAAGAAAAATCATTTTAAAGAATATTCCTATTTAAAAATATTACATGAGCATAATATTAAAAATAAACTAAACAATCAAAATGCCCTGGAGTAAATGAATAAAAAAATAAATGGAGAACATCCAGACAATGGAATGTTATTCAATGGCAAAATGGTGATAGGAGGTTTGGTCAAATTAATATAGCAGGACAGATGGGAGCCAAGTTTCTTACTATTGGAGAAGAGGTTATAATTATGGAAATGGAGAAAACATGTATGAATTCTAGTTAGTAGGTGGGAGGCAAATTAATGGAGACGTATGAGAGAGAGAGAGAGAGAGAGAGAGAATTCCCTATTCTGTCCAATGAAAAGGTCTGAGAAAAGTAATAATGCAGTAGCATTGAGAACAGCTAGTGCCAGTAACTTCTCTTCTAATTACTATTCTCCAGCAGAAAGAACCAGGCATCTTTGTAAAAATGGCTGATTCTAGGACTGGGGCAAGAGAAGTATAAAAGGAGCCTGGACCAACTGCCAGTAAGAGATGTGCTCTGGGAATAATGGGGACAGCTAAAAAAGACACAGATGCCAGCTCCAGTGACATACAACTGGGAAATCTGGGGCAATTTGAGAATCAAAATATGTAATAGGAAAGGATTCCAATCTCTTAAATAAAGTAGGTAACCATGAGTCCATAGTAATATAAATTGACTAGAGGCCTGGTGCACGAAATCAGGCACGAGTGGGGTCCCTCTGCCTGGCTGGCGATCAGGGCCAATTGGGGTCAATGTCCAGGGAGGGATCACAGGAGGAGCCGTGGGAGAGGACCAGGGTGTGTCTGGCCCCATCTCACCCAGTCCCAATTGGCTGGACCCCAGCAGCAAGCTAACCTACTGGTCGGAGCATCTGCCTCCTGGTGGTCAGTGCAAGTCATAGTGACTGGTCTACTGTCTCTCCCGTGGTGGTCAGTGCATGTCATAGCATGTCATAGTGAGCGGTTAACCGACCTTGGCATATCATTAGCATATTATGCTTTGATTGGTTGAATGGATGACTGGACATTTAGCATATTAGGCTTTTATTATATAGGATTGTTCTAAAAAGTAATGTTTTGCT
>NW_006292687.1:4997270-5024195 GCF_000327345.1 Myotis davidii | reverse complement strand
AAAGAAAGTTTGCTGTGAAATAAGATATTACCATAGTTTCAAATAACCTCACCTCAAAATACTTCTTATTTACCAAGAGAAAATAATACCTTCATAGTGAAGAAATATGGAAGACACTCTAATTATGGAGTCAATAGGAATATCATCATTAATGGTACAGATTGCAAAGGTGTGCTACCTGATGGGAGGCAGCAAGAACACATCACTCTGTGATAGTCCCATCAATGATGCATAACTTGATGTCATCACAAGGAAACTTCAGATATCCTCTCATTGTGGAATCTGCCCTAAAGTCTTCAATGGTGTTGAATTCACAAATGTCAAAGCTAGAGTAACTATTTCTGACACAAATAGAATAAAGAGATGTGAAAATTACTGCTATATGTGATTCTGAACTGGATAGTTTTGCTCTAAAGGACATTATTAGGTCAATTAAAAATTAAATGAGGTCTCAGTATGATATAGCATTGTATCAGTGTTAATTCTCTGATTTTAATGGCTGTGTTTTGGTTATGTAGGAGAATTTTCTTGTAGGAAATTCATACTAACATTCACAACTGATATAGCATCAGTTTGACAACTCATTTTAAAATGGTTTAGGAAAAAATTATTTGTACTAAACTTTCAAATTGTGTAAGTTTTAAATTAATTATTTTTATATAAACAGCAATTTTCCTTCCGTCTCAAAACCCAGACACATTTAAAACTGTGACAGGTGTGAGAAGTTTATGAACCATTTCACTGGCTGTGGTCTCCATTTGTAAAAGTTTGCATTTTGATTTGGAACTTCCCATTAGTACCTGATATCTTAGGATCTTGAAAGAAAGTACATTTTATCATGCCTTTACACTCTAATAGTTAATCTAAAACTTAATAAAACCAAACAGAAATGAAAATCATTAAACATTTTAAAAGGTTGTTTTAGGCTCAATCTTGTTGGGCTTGCGCCTGATGACTGTATGTTCAGTTGTGAATTAATAGAACAAAGTAAAGACTGTACAAAATACTGAGACTATAGCAGTGACTGTGTAAATTTAATTGACAGTGGTCTCAAAATTTTATGCTAGTTTTCAACTCTCTCTGCTAACAGGCACCCTTAAGTATATAGACTTGTGTAACTTTGTCATTAAACTTTTCTAGGCTTTTTCACATATATAATAAAAATTGAAATGAAACCCTATTTCTAGAAAAATCAAACTCCATCTTTCCTAGCAGTAGTTACATTTCAGCCATTTGAGTATCAAAACCAAAGAAACTGTTCCACTTGCTTTTGGCTATTTTTCTGTTCCAGAACCTCAACTCATGTGGTCATATCATGAAAGCATGTTTAGTACAACAAAATATCTCCTTGCTGCTTTTTTCCTAAGGATATATCTGTCATGGTTTTTGTACTGAGAATATACATTTGATTAAATTAAAAAACAAACTTTCCCAGTGACTCTTGCTGCCGAGTGGTAAAAATTGTGAGTCTTAGCTATAATGGCCAACTCTGTCAAATCAGTGCCATAGCCCCTGCCCCTCCAAATAGAAGTGAAATAACAGAATAAAATAGGTAAGAAAACTACTAAGGAGTGACATCTTCTAAGAGATGCCAAAAATTTTATAAACTTCACAAATTCATAGATGTTAAATGAGCCTGGATAACTGAATCTTCGCCATTTGTATCAAATTCCCAAAAACAAACAAACGAAAGATTGTCTACTAATGGTCAGAAAATCCCCAGTGAAAACTTAAGGTTGTCATAGCTAGGGGAATAATTTAAAACCACAATGAGCTAACACTACATACCCCCTGGATGCATTCAATTAAAACAGCAACGAAAACCAACAAAGACTGTACTTATATTTAATTTAATGACCTTTCTGCAAGTTCTCACCTGCCAGGCTCTGCTCCCTGCCACAGCAGAAAGGGAGTTTCTAGTAAGATTAAGAGACAATTACTTGTGAGAGGAAGTCATTCTGCCTTAATAGGCAAAGACTTAATTCTTTGTCTCTCTCTGTTATTTGATATCAAATGGAAGAGTTGGACTGCTGATTTAGGGTCTCCTTGGGGCTCTGCCACTATTTTTCTTTTCCTGATCACAAGGGTTTGGGTAGATATGCTATTTAGAATTATGGTCAGTGATTAAGATGGATAATGAGTATTCCACTTAAGAGCGAGTTTAATCAAGACATGCATTTACTTTTCCTCTCACCTAACATTCAAGAAGTGTGAAATCCAAGGCTGGCATGGTGTCACTGTTCAACAACATCCTCAGTGGTCAGGCTCTTCCAGTCTATTGTGTGGCATTCCTATGGTGTGACCTTGTGGTCCAATATGGTAGCTTGAACTACTGGAAGCATGCCTTCATTTTGTCTAGCAGCATAAAAGCAGATAACAGAGAAGAAGGAGCAGTGGGCCACCATGGTCCTCTTTTCAGCTATGCATATGGCCATGGCCTGAACACACAAGTAGGGGCTGCACAACTATGGGGGAAGTAGGGATGATAGTTAGCAATTTGGGAAACCATTAGCAGTTACTGCTTAAAGGCAACAGGTGTCTAGTGTTCTTAGCAAGTATGCTTGAGTGTGCTGATCTCAAGATAATGTTGCCTAATTTTGGGGGGATGTGAGAAATGAATCATCTTATTAAATACAAGCCTTGAATTCCAAACCAACCATCTTCCAAAGAGACCAGTGTTGGGGATGATATTGTGATTCACTTTCCTGGATGTCTGTGTATTCAACTGCTGCCTCCAGAAAACAGATTGGAGGAATAGTGCTTAAAACAGCAGGATATAGGCATTTCTGGGTCCAAAGTAATAATCTCATTAGAACAACCATAAAACCTATACTCGAATTTCTAGTATGTGCTACACAGCTGGAGACCCAACTGATCACTAAATCAGTGTTCAATGTTTGGGCTTTCAGGTTTTCATTTAGACTCATAAGACTTCCATATATTCAACATCAATCAACTGATAAACTATAAATACAAAACATTGCTCTAGATTTCAGAATTTTCTTTTGAATAAAAGGATGACTAGTCTCGTTAGAAAAATGTATAATTTTTGTATATAAAAATTATAGAATATATAGGTTCAAAGAGGTCCTTGCCAATGGAAGAGACACTTGAAAATTATATAAATGCATGTGACTATCAGCTGAGACATCTGGAAGGAAACAGCCTGAGTGTTCCTTTGCCCAGAAATCTTGTGTGGTTTGGACATGCAGAATGGGCAGTGAAGTCTCACAGTTGCCTTCCTGCTTGAAATGGGTCATGTTTTGAAATCTTTCTGGTGTATTCTAGCACAGATGGGAAATTATAGAAACCGAGAATAGCATAAAAGACATCACAGTGCCCAAACTAATATATTATGATATTGGCAGAAGAGTTTATGCATTATTTTATTGTTTATTTCAATCTAGTTAAATTTAATTGTATTTCACAAATTGTATTCCTCCTCTCCCACTTCTTGCTTTATTTTGGAAAACTATCAAAATTTTAAACCCGTAGCTTTTACCATCTGAGGAGACCTTAGAGGCTTTCAAGCCCTAATTATTCATTTTATAAGTGCTCTTTGCCTTAAATTTGTAAATGGAATTAACTTGCTATCCTAACTTCAAGATAGCAAGTTTGTAAAGGAAGCAGCTAAAACAGAGCTTGGAATTTGAGGTTTTTCCATATTAATCATGTATAAGATTGAAAGAATTATCTAAATAAGGCCCACTGTATCCATGAGAAAGTTGCAGAGAGGGTTCAAATCAGCTTATGTCTGATTTGAACTGCTTTGCTTCCTATTCTCCCTATCTTCTGGAATGCAATTCTTTTTTTTTTAAACATATTTTTATTGATTTTAGAAAGGAAGGGAGTGGGAGAGAGAGCTAGAAACATCAATGATGAAAGAGAATCATTGACTAGCTGCCTCCTGCATGCCCCACCTAGGGTTTGAGCTGGTAACCTGGGCATGTGCCCCAACCAGGAATCAAACCATGACCTCCTGGCTCATAGGTTGACAATAACTGAGCCACACTGGCCAGGCATACCATTCAATTTTGAAGTACCTTTAATCAGTCAGTTTAGCTTTCAAAATATTGTGTCCATGACTGAACACAGTGTCCTGGGCCTGGTTAGGCCCAAATAGAAAAGACTGGCCCTGTGCTTGCTTCCTTTTGAATAAAATATGAAGCATCCCCTCTTGCCTCCAATCATTGTATTGCGTGAGCCATCTCAACTCATCTCCAATGAATGAACAACTCTGCAAAGACTCAAGTCTGCTTGAAATGACCTCTTGTGTGTGCTGTGATTCCCAAGGCCCAGAGTGACAGTGGTTAGAGGATTTTAAAATGGATTTTTAATCTAAAAGAGCTTGGGGAATGTCATAGAGGTCATATTTGTTGGGGAAGAGTGTTTCCTGGCTGGTCTGTTTTTCATGTTTTATGGATTTGTTTCAGCAGCAAAAGAGGAGCTTGTCACCTTTGATCGAAAATTTAACAATATAAGACAAAACCTTCCAGAGTCATTCTCATGTTTAGTCTAGCCCAGAACTTGTTTATGAATTGATATGATCAGCGTTTGCAGCTTTGTCCTCCCAGATATCAACATAAAGTGATTAGGGCAAAACTTCCAAAGGTACATCTTCCATTATCAACCCAGAGAGTGGTCACCATGACTGAAATTGTGTAAATCTTTCTAGAAACTAAGTGCATTTTCCTTTGCCTCTGCCTCCTCAGGGTACAAGTTTGGTGTCTGCTGAGTTTTTTAACATTGCTCTTTCTCTGATTTAACAAAAATCTACTTCTTTCACATTTCAACATGTTCCTCTGAGACCTTGAATTGGAGATTTGTTGAGCAAACCTGTGCTTAATCTTGTGTCCCTTTCCTGATATTTTTAAAGATTTGTTTTGATTGATTTTAAAGAGATGGAAACATTGATCAGCTGCCTCCTGCATGCCCCCTACTAGGGATTGAGCCTGAAACCTGGGCATGTGCCCTGATCCGGGTTTGAATTGGTGACCTCTCTTAGTTCATGGGTTGACACTCAACCACTGTGCCAAACCAGCAGGGCCCTTTCCTGATATTTTGGTTTTAATTTTAGATTCTATTTCTTTTTGGTCCCTCTCTGTCATCCCTATTTCATTCTTTCTAAAGGGCACTGCCTTGATTATAGGATCAAACACATCAGTTTTAACCCAGTCTGCATACATTCACCCACTTGAAGATTAAAGAATTCCTGGGCATCAGTGGCCTTGTGTTGCACAAGCTCTCCAGGCCACCAGGGGCGGGCATTTACTAGTAGTCTCTGCTTCCTTACTCAGGACCATGGAGAGCCCCTAATCTCGTTGAGCCTTCTGTCCAATTGGTTAAATGAAATTGGTAGTCAGACTCACTTACAGGCTTGACAACTTCCTCACCTATGACCAAATATTATCTGTGATATTAAAAAAGTTTCCTTATGGCAACAGGTCAAAGATAATTTGAAAAATAAAATTCTTTGACAGTGTTCTTCTTTGTTCTCTTGGTTATTTGAAACCTCTGGACTTGTGAATGAGTCAGATAGATCTATTGTCTTGTTTTGTAATAAGCATAGTCTGAGGTCATCCCCTCTCATATGCTTTTTCCCCACCTCCATGCCTCAGCACACTTAATGTGCTCTCCTATGGGATATTGCTCGTCTTTCTCCATATTATCATTTCTGGGGTGGAAGTCATGTTTCAGAGTTTCAAAGGGGATGCATTTTGAAAGATCTTTTTCACCAATCCCTAACACCAGAGGTTCTGATATTCCAATGGGTACGTGTCTACTCTCCCCTCAACTGTCCATTGGTCTCAGCAAAGAATTACTGCCCCTTAAATCCACAAAATACTAACATATCAGGAAGTATTAGAAAACCTATGTTTTTTGCACTTTTCATCTTCTGGGAGCTTATATTTTTTTTGTATATTGCTGTGATGAAATAAGAAATGGTTTTAAATGGTATGATTTATAATCCCTTAGCGATTTTTAATGTTGATTATGAACTTGAGGCTTTGTTATAAATAGACCCTTTTCATTCATGTATAAGTTTAAAAAGACTTTCAGAAGGTCGAGAAATAAAATGGCCTTATTTCTGTGTAAGCAGTAATGAACGTGGACTCAGATTTGATTTGATCATCATTAGGGAGATTTTCCTGAAGAGTGTCTATTTCTGTACTTATTTGTACACTCTTGTTCTGGCCTTAGCTAACACAAGATTTCAGACTTCATTTCTAGAAGGAAAGGATTGTTACATTGCAAATAACCCTAGTCAACTTACTTTCACAAGTGATCGGGCTGAGCCTCCAATGGCCTCACCGAGATCAAATAGCACTGAAACCAGGTCTCCTTCCTCCAGACTCCTGGGCCTCAATTCTGTACCACTACCTTCCTGCCCTGGAGAAAGTGGCCTGGAGAGAGAACAGGAGTAGCACTTTCATTGTGACGTCAGATAATACCCTGCTCTTAGGCTTCAGATAATACCCTCTAAAGCAAGGTAGAACAAGTAAGCAAAGAGTTATCTCTGTATTTCAGAAGCTTCTAAAAAGTTTGGGGTCAAGTATAGTTATAAAAGTGGATTAACATTTGGACACTTTCTTATGCAAACCTTTCCTGTTTTTGCAGCCCTTGCCTGCTGACAGTGGCAGAAAAGATGGGTTTTGCTTTGTGGTGGTGTTGTTACAGCCAGCAAAAGGTCTTATGCCTCAAAAGTGCATAGACTAGATCTGCGTTTGGCATTTTTCACTGCCAGCAAAACAGCAAATTGTGCTTGGGAGATGTCACTGAAAGAGAAAAGGTACAATGGGTTTCATTTTTTTCCATCAAAATTTCTTGGAAATGAAAGACTGGTTCTCAGAGGCAGAAACTGTTTTGTATAGCTGTGAGGCTGCTTTGTGTAAAGTCACACAAAACATCTGGCTTGGTACTTTTTGGAGATGTGGTCATTTCTTTTGAAGCCCCATTTGCTTTTCAGACATTGCTCCCTAACCCCAACCCACCTCATTCCACACTGAACAAGTTTACAACAGAGTGGTGTTGGTGGTGATGTGATGAAGGTTGGTGCACAAGCACAATGAAGAATGCAGTTCCAGAGAACAGGGCAGGAAGAAGGGAGGATCAGAGGTAGTGACTGAAGAGGTCACACACGCCCCCAGTCAGAGCAGGCAGATGGGTGTCAATAGGCAGCAGTAGCACTCTGTGGGGATGAGGCTGAGGGTGATTCCAACTCATGTGCTTTATGCTAGAGAACAGACAGGGCTGAGTGCCTGGTGCAAGCAGGGGTGGGTCTGTGTATGGGACAAAATTAAATGATGCCAAATCAAATGCTCACATCAATGGGACTTGTCACCTAGAACACAAGGTGTTCTTTCCATTAGATTGTTTTCATACATTTAAATGTCATTTCATGCATAAGAAAATGACTTTGCTAAAGGGTTTTTAAATATTTTCTTTAGTAGGTTGTATTAAGTGTTTTGTATTACACAGTGAGATGGACAATTGTTTATGATCATTATGTAGGCATAATTGAATGGGAACAAACAAAAACTTATTAAAAATACACACATCTAAGCAATTTTTATATAAAAGAATAATACCATTTCTTTTTTGGATTACCTCACAATTATAATATCAGGGTAATTAGAGGGATTTATTATAAAATGAGAATAGAATACTAAAGGAGACACAGCCAAGGAAAATTAAAATAAATAACAGATAGTTTATAGAACTTGTAGTCCATGCACTACAGTATTGACATAATTTGGGAACTTGTTAGAACCTTTTCCTACCACTCCATGGACTCCCTGAATAGGAATCTGCATTTTAACAAGATCCCAAATGATTCATATGCACATTTAAGCATGAGAAGCACTTGTTTAAATGACCAAATGAATCAAAGAAATGCTGAAGTGATGAAGTTACTTTGTCTTTTTTAATAAGATAATTTTATCATGCCTCAATTCTAACTGAATGATGTCCCTGAAGTCAGTGAGCTTTGCACAGATGCCATGTAAATAAAGGACAGGCAACTCCATTGGGAGCTGGTGTGATGATGACTTGGGGTAGGAATTGTCTGGAAAGCTCTTCGTATCATGGTAAACAATCAGAGCATCAAGTAGGTGGATTGTGGATAGGTGACTAGTAGTACTAAACAAATCACTAAAATGGAGCAGCCCCAAACTGCATGGGTTCAGTTGTTGAAGAATGGATAATTCAGGGGGATCATGGAATTAACGTGAGGTTTAGAGTGGATGAAGTCAGTCTAACTCACTCTTCACATCTTTGAAATGAAGAAAGGACTTGCTTCAGAACATGGCAAATAGAGCCAAAATCATCCCACAATTGCCTAATTAACTAACTATGAAATCTTTCTGTATGTTTATGAGATAAGAATAAACAATGTTACGTTCACCTCAACAAGTAATATTGTTCAGCTTTGAGATTCAACGTTGAGTCTAATGTGGTGGAAAATGGACGGCCAAATTGCTTCTTCCAGAACTAGAATTTTGAGGTAGAACTTATTACATTAGGCATTTACACATAAAGCCTGGGTAAATCTCAGGGTTGCAACAAATAAAACAAAACAAACACACACACACCAAAACCAAATGACAGAATGGCAAGGTGGTAGGGAACCCAAGAGTAGAGAGGAATGAAGGACTCTTCCTGGAATTGGGACATAGAGGTTAGTGAGGCCAAGAGTGAACTGGGAGAGGATAGGGAGAGTTGATAGAAGCATGGAATTAAGACTTATAGCAACTTTTTTTCTGAGACTGTCATGAAGATAGCCTTGGGAAAGGCTCTATATTAAAAATAGGATAGCTAAATATATCGGAAGGGTAGCGGTGTTGTTCTGGGGTGTTGTTCTGGAGAGGGTGGGACAGTAGAGATGGAGTGGGAGGGAAGGAGAGAGGAAGAGGAGAGAGGAAAAAATATATAGAATCTGGTTTCCAAAGCTGAGTCCTTTTTGATACTAGAGAATAGAGAGAATATGTAAGAAGTCTTTGTGAACCCACCATTAATGTTGAAAGTAGTGGAGTACTCAGTCTCAGCTATGATGTCTGGTGGAGGGCTTCTTAGAAGGACCTGAAGGAGGAAGCCATACCCCAGAGGATAAGCAACAAGAGACAATTGTATGGATGAGCCAGCTGCCCCATACATAAGCAATTACCAACTGCTACCCAGGCAGAAAGACAAGTACCAACCAGTGCAGCAGTGAACAGAGGTGAATGACCCTCTCCTTAAAACATCTTTCCTGTTAGAGGAAAGGCAATGAGGAAGTATATAAAGTTTGCTTGAACAGAAAGTGAATGTTTCCACCATTTGCATGGATGAGGTTCAAAAGCAAAGTTAATTTTGATTATAGAGATAAATAAATGTTAATTTTCGTACCAGTGACTTTTGTTTTTGTAAATATTGAGCCTGATACAAATGTATATTCAGGATAAAACTTTTACTAAAACCCTTTATTAGTATGAGTTCTCCAGAAAAAAACAAAAACAAAACAGAACCAATAGGATGAGTCAATAGAATATGTATGTATGTATATGTATATATATATATATAGAGAGAGAGAGAGAGAGAGAGCGAGAGAGAGAGAGGGAGAGGGGTGAGAGAGTAGATTGAGGTTGATTTATTATAGGAATTGGCTCACCAAGTTATTTTATGGAGGCCTACAAAGTTCACAATCTCCTCTGCAGTCTGGAGAACCAGGAATTCCAATGGTGTAATTCATTCAGTCCCAAGGCTTAAGAACCAGAGCTCCAATGTCTCCGGGCAGGAAATTAGACATCCCAGCTAAAGGAATGAGAATTTGCCCTTCCTCTGCCTTTTTGTTTTGTTTGGGATGATGCCTACCCACATTGGTGAGGGCAGATCTCTTTACTCAGCCTGCTAATGCTAATCTCTTCAAGAAATAACCTTACAGACACACCCAGAAATAATGTTTTATCAGCTATCTGGCCATCCCTTAGCCCAGTCAAGTTAACTCACAGAATTAACCCTCACAGACCCCCTGAAGTCCATGTAGTCCTTTGATTTCCAAGCTGTGTTCTGCCATCTGTAGTTCCATGGGATGAGTACCATGAACAGAGGAGTAAGTCAAGCAGGTGAGATGCTCCCCAATCTTTCTTCCTCCTGATCACTCAATAACCTCACCTATAATGCTGGAATTCCTCTAATCTTCTCTAACTACTACCTTGTTTAAAGTGTAGGAGTCAGTGGCTCATGCCCAGCATTACCTTAGTGCTGGAGGGTATCTGAGAGCTGTGTTTTTCTCCATTCACCCAGGGCTCTCTTCACTTCACTCTTCTGTCTGCCGGAGTTGGCACCCACTGGAATTGCCTAAGACAGCACTGCTGGTGAGAACTCTTATTGAGGGTCTTACTTCCTCATGAAGACAACTCTAAATGTTTCTATCTGTGTTTCTTATTCTGATCATGTCCTCTGACCTGCACTGCCAACACTCTGTGGGAATGGCTGCTGTGTTGCTTTCTTCAGCTCAGGATCTAAATTCCGATTGTCCCAGGAAATAAGCTGATCTGGAAATTAACCTATTCTGTACTGGTCAGTATCTCCACCCCTCAAAAAGAACCCAGTGACAATTCACTGGGAAGAGAATATGTCAAAAGAATTTAAATTTCTTTTAGTGACCATGATGCATCGATCATACTTTGCTCCTTAAGACCTTAAGTCTCTATAGGGCCACCTGCAAAGACAATAGGTCTGCATTCCTTGGACACTAGAATGAACTTAGAAGTTAAAGCACAGCGTGTAAAAAAATAAAAGGGGGATGTGCAGGGAATGAGTAAAAGAGAGAGCAAGATGAAGTTGAAGTCATGGGAATTAATTTCACAGGAAGGTTGTTATTGCCCCTTTAGCAGATAAAATTCGCATACAGGCACATCTTAAGTAATGTGTTGAGCTGTCCAAGAGATAATTTGAATCCTGTCAAGGCAAACAAGAATATGCTCACAAATTCAAGAGCAATATATGTGCAATTTGCACAACATCAATTTCTTTGGTTGTTTTTGGATGGAGCCATCACCATCAATTAAGTTAGTGACTCTTTGATTCAAATTACTTTTTGACATGTAGTCAACTAAATGGCTCGAACCAGCGTTATTTTCTGCAGGGTTCCCTAGGCAGCCATATAGTAAATGTAAACAGGTGGGAAGACAGAGGCATGGTGCAGCCGAAGCAGCCTCCTGCCCCGCAGCAGAGAGAACAGCATGGAGAAATATGGAGGCATTATTAGATGGTCTGGATAAGGCTTCTGAAAGGAGAGATTTGCATATTTATTACATTTCACTACTAATTCAGGATTTCTCTATTTGAGGTTGTCTCTTACCTCCACTTTGGACTGTTATAATAAGGTATCAGAGGTTAGACAAGGGTAAGGCTGTCTCTTGGCCCGTAGGACAGCATGTCCTGGCATGGAGATGAATTTGATTAAGAGTGGTGATAGCGAAAAGTGATATTATGGAGAATGTCACTGAAACATGTTTTTAGTGGCATGGAAGTTAGAGTATTCTTTCAGAGGACAAAGATATTTGATGTTCCATAAAGAAATGAACAGAGTGGGATATTGCCTCTAGCATAATTTTCCTTATCATGACCAACATCAGCACCACAATCAAGGCCAATGTTATCCATATTCAGGATAAACCTGGTTGAGGATTCTAAAATATATAGTAAATTTCCAGATAATAGGAATTAGTCCCATATTCAGCTATTTCCATTGAGACTAAGGGCAGAGACTCATTTTCTTTTGTTCATAGAACTGTCCCCAGAGCCTGTAACATATCTGGCACATGGTAGATGAAGAAATATTCAACAAAACATAACTCGTTGGATAAGTGTATGAAAGAACCAAAGAATGAATTAACTTTATATCTGGTGATCAGCACATAGAAAACCTAATTTCTGGTCATGGCTCTGCATTAACTGGCTGTATGACCTTTGAAATTACTTCAGTTCTTTAGGGCGCTGTCATATCTATAATAATAATAAAAGTTTAATATGCTAATTAGACTGGACAGCCTAATGACCTTCCGGACGTCATTCCGGACAAAGCTGCTGCGGCAGGGACTGAGGCAGAAGTGGTTTGGGGCAATCAAGCAGGCAGACGAGCAGTTAGGGGTGGTCAGGCAAGCAGGTGAGTGGTTAGGGGTGATCAAGCAGAGGCAGTTAGGAGCAATCAGGCAGGCAGGCAAGTGGTTAGTGGTGATCAGGCAGGCAGGCTAGCAGTTAGGGGCAATCAGGCAGGCAGGTGAGTGGTTAGGGGCCATCAGGCAGGCAGGCAGAGGTGGTTAGGGGCCATCAGGCAGGCAGGTAGGTAAGTGGTTAGGAGTCAGCGGTCCCAGATTGTAAGAGGGTGCATACTGGGCTGAGGGACCCCTTTACCCCATGCATGAATTTTGTGTACTGGGCCTTTTAGTCTCTCTATAAAATGGGATGATAACATGAACTTTGACCACCATGGGCCCCTGAGAAGATAGCATGATAAAAATCCTTGTGAAAATAGCTTGACAGTCTGGGAGCACTGAACAAAGTAAATTGCTGTTTTTGTTTTATCATCACTTTCCACAGACATTGGTTCTTAAATAAGAACATTTCTAAAGGGAAGAAGCAGCACAAATCCCTTGGCTGCCTAAACCACAGTCCAATTTGATATTTCTTATGCACAAGATAAAATGCTTCATGCTAAGATATACAATTCCAATACCTTTGTGTTTACTGGTTTATAAAATTCAGGAGCATAAAATCCCAAGTTTCCCTGGGTTCTTGCCAAGCACAGAATACAGATGGAAGGCTGAGCATTAAGCCTGTTATGCCAAACTTAAATTTGGCCATAAATTGCTGGGTAGTTTCAGTTCAAAGAAACATGGCAGTATTATCTTTAAAGCAAATTACAACTGAAAACCAGAAACCAAGGCAGGGAAAAAACTAACAGGGAAGAGAGAAAATGTTTCCAAGAAATTAAGGGTAAGACAGGCTCCATTTTCAGCTCTATCTGAATACTCATTTATGATGTCTCATCGTTCCTCTTATACTAAAATAATGTATTCATTCACTCATTAAATAAACATTTACACAATGCCCCCTATGTCCAAAGCCTGTGGAGGTCATAATTAAAAAGGCATACTTATTGCTCTGTATCAGTTAGGGTTCTTTGGTTGTAAGAAAATGGAGGAAAGGAAAGAAAACAACTTAGCTAACTTGCACAAAAAGACCTTGATGTAGAATATAGCAGAGCTCTGGGATACGCTACAAGGACATGGGGAAGCTCAAGATGTTTGAGAAGATGCAGAACATGCTTAGAGCAGATGGGAATCCAGAAGCCTGTTAGTAGATATTGCTCTCCAGTTGCACCCAGATTCCACTGTTGAGATGAACATGCCAAAGCCACAGCCTCCATTTTTGTGGCACAATATTTAAGATGTAAGATTATGAGAAAGAGAAACTGACTGAAAGCATCAGTGTCTTCACCCCTAGACTGAACCTGGGCAGTGAGCTGAGGGGTCTGGTGGAAGGGCCTCATAGGAATATCTCCAGCTTTTAGACGAGAAAGGTAGCCTTAGAATGGACAGATGTGCTGAGTATTCATGCAAACGCAGAATGGCAATTCCCTAAGAAGACTAATGTGCTCTCAGGGAAAGGGAGGTGCCCACACAGTGAACGCACTGCTCAACATCACAGATCTGTGCTTTAAATAGAGAATTCTGACAACACATGCAGGGATAGGCATGAGTAAAGCAATGCTAGAAACACTAAAGTTTAGAGAGTGCAGAATAGGATGTTTGGGTTTAGAGAGAAGAGCAATTAAGGAAAGCTTCATTGGGAAGGGTAATAGTTAACATTGGAAGAATTTAGTCTTGGCATGGAAAATCATTCTTGTTTATTGTCCTCATTTTGCTGGTTTTGTGAGTTCTGACAGACCTTGAAGATCATTCTACTCACAGTCAGGAGCACCATTCCTAACTAGTCAGATGGAAAACAGGACCCCTTGGCACCATGTTCTAGAAGGATCTCTCCTTACAGATTCCAGAGGGACTGCCATGTGTGGTATCATATATCTAGCAGAATGGTCTCAGAACCCAGATACATGAGGTGGTGATAAATGCTTATTTTTGTCTAAGTTTGCTTTATTTTTTCTTGAACTTGAGGACAGATGTTACATACTTTCAGAGTATTTTAAAATTCAAGATGTTTTTGTTGGACCAATACACTTTAAGACAGTGAAGTAGAAATAGACTGGAAATAATTCCCTTTCAAGCCAGCAAAATCAAATAATGCTGCTAAGAAGTCAAGAAGAGTCCCTAATATAAATTCTGAGACTATCTAAGATGAACTCAAAGACTTTGAATGTTAAGATCCATTTATTTAATAAATGTTTGGTGATTCCCTGCTAAGTGCAAAGCCCCATGGGAGAAAAGTGAAGAGAGGTGCAGTTGAAGCCATCCAGGGATACAGAATCATGTGCTGAAGGTGTTAATGAAAGTGCTAGTGTCTTCTGGGAGTTTCAGGCCATCAGCAGAGAACACTGGGAATGGGAGATGTCCTAAAGAAATGATGATAGCCTTGTAATTTTTTTAGTTTCACTTCAGAGTAAATAAGCTGTTTAAACCACCCTTATTTGAGGAATTGAGACAAAGAGCAGCATCAGTTATGAAATGGCTTCAAAGTAGTAGCACTATCAGGTTTCAAAGGTAGCAAAGAGGTAGAAAAAAAAATCTACAAAAAGAGGGTTCCAAAGTGAAATCTTAGGAAGTTAAAAAATGGGTAGAGACTGGTGGGCTTGTTCTGGGAAGGTGTGGGAGGTGGAAAGGGTGGGGGGAAAGGCAGCAAAGACAGCAGGGACAGCGTGAGTGCTAGGTTTTGTACATTCATTATGTCATTTGGTTTTTACAAGTAAATAAAATGGAAGGTGTTCTTTTTTACATTTTATAAAATGAGAAAACTGACTTGGTATTTGTTAAAATGTCTATGTTCGTACAGTGAATAAATAGTAGTATTTGCTTATTTGAGGTTACATGTCATTTTTTTTCATTCCACTACCACATTAAAATTATTGATTTATTTTTATCTCCTGAAAAATATGATCTCCGTGAGAAAAGTGTTCATGTTTTACTATTGTTGATACTTTTAGAATATGGTATCTCATTTTGATTTTTTTTTCAAAAAGTTATTTTAGTTATGTACAAGATACCTGAGTATTCTTTCAAACTTGTTCTGATTCTAAAACTTATGCCCTGCAGTCTATTTTTAATGTAGGCACACTTACTCTTTTGGGTTTTACACACCGTACCTAATCTACCATGGCCATTGTGTAAGTTATTACCCATTGTTCTCCTGATGACTGCCAAAGCTCTGAACTGGCCTCCTTTTGTCTCTATATAGTCTAGTCTCAACTCCACATCAATAATGATCCAAATGAAATGTGTTTGATTATGGAACTTCTATACCTAAAACCTGTAAGTGGCTCCTCAAGTCATTCAAGTCAGAGTCCATAGTTTGGCTTAGAAGGTCTCACATTTACCACATCCCCAGCCTTTCTTTCTACTCTTCCCCTCACTTGGTCAGCCTCAGCCTCACCAGCCCTCCTCTGTTCCTAAATACAGTGAGCACAGTCCTGTTTCATGGCACTGCACTGACTGTTTGCCTGGACTTCTTACCACCAGAGATCCATGTGTCTAACCTCTTTTGGACTTGGCTCATACCTCACCTTCTCAATGAGGCCTACCCTGAATACTCTATTTAAAAGAGTAACATACACTCGACCCCTCCAAGACTCCTGTCTTCTTTATCCCCTGCTATTTGTCCATTTTGCACTTATCACTTTCTTAGAGGATACTACATAATTCTTATTCATCATGCTTATTATCATTGCAGGTGTCCTCGTGCTAGAAGCTGAGTGCCACTAGTGCAAGACTTTTCTTTCTTTCTTTTTTTCTGATTTAGTCCAAGTACCTAGATGTGCATATTAGGTGATTATGAGTTTCAGATCAATGAATGAATGTATTCTTGCTTTGGAATAAATAAAATAAACTTCTTCCAAATGATAGCTGTATAGAGTCTGAAGAAGACTTCCGTAGACTACTCTTTCTCTGTCTAAGCTCTTTTATCTCCTTACTCATTCTGCATTTTATGTGGTTTTCAGGTCTCCCCTCTCAGGATTCTTTCTGGATTGCCCTTGTCCCTATCAAAGTGTGGCTCTTCATACTGACTTCTACTCTAGGTGTCACATAATTATTCTAGAACTCATGACTTCTTAGCTGACTAACTTAAAAAAAATCAATTGCATGCCAAAATAACATCACTGAGATTAAAAATTGAAATTGATTTTTAAAATTCATTATGCATTAATTCCACAAAATTATTGCTATGATTTTAGAAGGATTTTAATTGTCATTCAGATGCTTACTAGAGTCCATGGGCTGTACAGATTTTACCTCTGACTTCGTGGGAGAAAGACCTCAATATATATATATAAAGTTCTTTGCTCCTTGTTGCAATGGGCTCTATCCCTGACTAGCATGTTCCAGAAGAGCAGTTATCTATATGAGTTTGAAGGAAAGGCCTGATGGGGTCAGTGTTGATACTTTAGGGCTTTGGTAGAGTGAAGGCCTTTATGGAAACCAGATATTATCAGAGGAGTCACTCAGCAGCCAGGCCTTTTGAGGTTGATGGCCAGTTTCCTTATGACAAGTGACTAACAGGCTGTGAAACTACAGGGAAGATATATTCAGTACACACGTGGATGCTGATTGACTAGAATCAGATGGACGAGAGAGGGCATGTCTGCAAAAGCAAATGACGCAGTCATATCCCCTTCACCAAGATGGCCTAGATTAAAATAAATGATAGATGTGGAAATGATGTGTGATTTCAGACCACTGGCATGAGGCTATATGTGCTTGAGATATAGATGAGATAAAAAGCTTTTTAATTTTCCCCCAGCTATGATTAGTCAAAGGAGAGAGCATGAATTTAAAAAGAAATTTAAATTGCCTTTAGAAGGACAGAGCACCAAATCTGGAATCACTGTACACGGGTTTTATGAGAGAAAAGCTCCCTTTACATCTTGCTCTTAGCAAGGAATCAAGCTGAAGTTGTTTCAATCCTTGTTGGGGTGGAACCAAATCTTACATATGAAAAAGAAACCAGCAAACATCTAGGGTTGACTGATCATAATTTATTCAGATAAGAAATCTTCCTCAGGGTATATGTAGGAAAATAGCATCTCAAAAAGTTAATGCATTTCTTAAAAAATCTAGATTTAAGAATGCAAAATATGCTATAAATTGAAGTAAGGGGAACATTATCAAGAGTAATCATGAACATCTACTACTAAGAAAAAAAACATAAAATACTGTATATTATTAGCACATGTGAGGAATGGGTACTAACTGAAGCATCCTAATAGATTCCTAATATTAAAGACCTACCGACAAAGACAGTAGATGATAAGTGCAAATACTTACTCTCAACTATCTGAGAAGTTCAAAGAGTGTGATAACTGGGTGGGCTAGCCATATACGAAGGATAGCTAACACTGGCATTAATAAATGAAGTTACATTAACCACCCACCTGCCTATCAAAAAATAGTCCCAAATAAAAAACCTATTAAAAAACTCTTTCGTCACATTCTTGATGTCTTTACACAACTGGAAATCATGTGATGATGCATAAGTTGACAATGAAGATGATGCTTCCTGTGGTTTCACAGTTAGATTATGGTTATTAACTAAAATTCATTTTACCCTTTGGTAGAAATTTGATCACTTCTGGCGGAATTACATCATAGAAGCATGCAGTGAATAAATCTCTTGACTATAGTGTGTGGCAGTTCAAATGGGAGAGAAAAATAATGGTATTAGGTTTCAGGTATATCAGAGAATTCATTATCTTGCTCAATATACACACATTATAATTCAAGATACACATCCAAAGTCCTACATCCTCTGAAATCCTTTCTCAATATTCACTTTCATGATTTACTAAAAGCCTGATGCACGAAATTTGTGCAAGGGCCTTGGCCCTGGCCCCTACCCACTGTCGCTGTGGCCAGAGGCCTCTGCTGCCTCTGCCGTGACCCCCGCCCAGTGTGGCTTTGTCAGGAAGGAAGGACGTTGGGAAGGGTGTCTGGTCTAATTAGCATATTATGCTTTTATTATTATAGATGTTCTTAGGATAATCTCTCTCACACACGTTCACACTCAACACATCCACATATTCTAATTGCCATAATATGCCTGCTTTTTATATGTTTCTCGTCCCCATCATTCTCTTTTAATTCATTTTTTTTATGGGCCATGTAGTGTATTCTCATGAGAGTGTCTGTTGATGCTATTAAAATATGATTTTTTTCCTGCACAAACTCTCTTCCTCAGAGGAATACTGTTCCAGTGACTTCCAATATCCTATTGAATCTCTACTTTTACCACTAATGAGATGGGATAGTTACCCCCATGATTATTATGTTTCCTCAAGTAATACTCTATTATAGCAGATTGGAGATTCTCCTGCTAACCTTGGAGAAGTAGATGCCACACAGAGGAAGTGATATGACTGGGATCTGAGGTGGTCTTTAGGAGCTGAGAGTGAGCCCTGGGCAGTAGCCAGCAGGGAAGTAGGGATCAGTCCTATGGCTGCAAGGAACTGAATCCTTCCAGCAACCCAAATGAGTGGTAATAAGGGTCAGGTATTAATGGTGACAAGATAAATGTCACTGGTCTTTTCTCTCTCACACTGGAATTCATTGCAGTTTGGATAAAATGAGCCACCTGAGTATGAGAATGCAACCAAAACTGGTTTGAGGAGAAAAAAATTAGGCACTTCTCTATTAAGCAAAATTGGGATTTCAAGTTATTATTTAAAACTTTCTACAAAATTTGACTTTATTTTGTACTCCAAATTATTGAATAGAAATGCATCATTTTAAAAAAAGAAAAATATACATATGTATATACACACATGCATACATAGAGTTGACCTTTGAACAACATAGGTTTGATCTGCACTGATCCACTTATACATAGGTTTTTTTCAATAAATATACAGTTGGCCCTCTGTATCCCCAGGTTTCACTTCTATGGATTCGACCAACAGCAGATCAAAGAACAGTATTTTAGATCCACAGTTGGGAATCTGCAGATGTGGAAGGCCAATGTATGCATTGTCTGTCCTACAACATTTTATACAAAGAAATTGAGCATAGGCGGATTTGGGTAACTGTGGGGGGCCTGGAACAGATCTCCCTGTGGATACTGAGGAACAACTAACTTTTTGGCAGAATCAAAAGTTATATATGGATTTTTGACTGCATAGGGTCAGTGCCCCTAACCTGCACATTGTTCAGGCTTAACTGTATGTATATTCATGAATGTAATACCTCTGATGACCCAATAAAATATTCTGAGAATTCTATATAGTTGATGACAATCCTATTTAAATGTTCATTTAAGAAATGATGTAGCCCTGGACAGTGTGGCTCAGTTGGTTGGGCATCGTCCTGGGCACCAAAAGGTTGCTGGTTAGATTTCTGGTCAGGGCATATACCCAGTTTGCGGGCTCAATCCCTGGTAGGAGGAGTGTAGGAGGCAACCAATCAATGTTTGCTCTCGCATCCATTTTCTCTCTCTCTCTCTCTTTCCTCCTCTCCCTCTATAAAGAAAATCAATAAAAATATTTTAAATGATGTCATTGTCCATTACAAGGCTCATGGATTCAATGACAAATAAACTAGACCATTAATATGAGCAAGATGGATTTTATCCCTTTGTTCAGCATCACAAAAAGTTAGACTGAGACTGATAAGAGGCCTGAACAGGGCATGTGGCTGGTTAAAGAGAGAGGTATCCATGGACTTCTTATGATTTGAGTTTCTTTCATATTGCCCTATATCAATATTGTGCCTATAAATTAACATTATGTGAGATTATTCCTTCTTTTCCCCTTTCTTTCCCTTTTTTTCAGTTCTTTCCTTTTATTTATTTATTTTTTTTTACTTTTCTCTTTCTTGCTCTCATTTTCTCTTTCTTTTCATATGCAGTGGAATGGGGATGAGCCAGTGAAAGCTTCAAATGCATGAGGTCCCTTTCTGTGTCATCCTCTACTATAAGGGCAGTACTAATATGACCCGACACTATCTGTGGACTGGACAAAGGGAGGGATGAACAAATGAATGAATGCATGAACCTATCTCCTCTGCTAATAAGACCTGGGCAGCATTAAGATGGGGCTGCTGTGTTCAGAGACAGCAGCCCCATCCAATGCTGCCCATCTGTACGGATTCCAGGTAGCCGGCAGGTCCCCCCTCCTCATTGCCTTACCTCAGCTCTACTGGTGACAGTGATGGAGTTGACAGGATGTCAGCCGACCCTTATTGATTATGCATGATCTCATTAGTAAAACCCCAGCCCAGTGTGACCTAATCCTTGCTGGGAAAGACTGTGATATATGAGGACCAGCACTTTGTCACTTGAGGTTAGGCAAATGGGAGGATCACTTAGTACCTGTGGTGCCCAAAGACACATCCCCTCGTGCTTTGGAAAGGCAGTCATGAGAGCAAAGCACACAGAAGCTATGTGGGTCAGCCAAATCACTGAGGGCCCATCCTATCTTGAAGCTCGTTATTTATTTATGTTTTGCTTGCTAAAAATGCATCTGCTCTGGCAGCCCTGGGACACTTGTCCCAGTAAATAGCGAAGTCAGAAATGGGGCAAAGAGAGGCATGCTTAGACCAAAACTGCTAAGATCTTTAAGGCCTCAGACTTTTATTTCCTTTGTTAGAATGAAGCATAGTCTCACTTGCCCCTTCCTTGCCCCTGCTCTCGGCTGCTCAGAATTGTAGCCTTGCCACCATGGGCTAGTTTTATAAGAGAGCGAAATCACTTACCACATGGTCACTCTGGTCAGTGTAAGGAATAGGAGTAGAATGACGCTCCAATAGAGTGACTGATCAGGTCAGGGACACTGCAAGCACATGGGGGCACTGTGTGAATTACAGAAAGAACCCCTCTGCCTCTGTGTGGAAGATTGGTATTAAGGTACCTCTTTCTCTGTACTGAGGCAGCCTATTGTTACCCCCATTTGCTCTCCCTTGTGGGCCATCTTTGTGCATTTGCACAAACTGTGCAACCCTGGTCTTGAGTCCTGAGCACTGTAGGGCTGGCCCAGTCTCATCCTGAGGAACTTGCTATCACAGATGTGCCATCAGGTGAGCTAGCTGTGCATGCTGAACAACTGTGGACAGTGATGATGGAAGCATGTGTTGAAACTGTGGAATATTTCATCTGGAAGCAAACACTTGGGGTCATCCCTGCTGAGTGAGGACACTGAGGCTTAGAGAAAGCAAGTTCTGTAAATTGCTTTGAGTAGTTACTGAAAGAGGAATAGGAAAGCCTAAACAAATTCACTCCCAAAGTGCTTGGCTACACTAAAGAGAAAACGCAATTTGTGTTCAGAGAGAGGTGGCTCTCCCACTCCAAGCACAACCACTTACTGTTAATAGGAAAAAAAAAAAGTCCTTCCTTGTTTCAATCATGCTCTTTATTAGTACTTTCTCCTGACTGAGCAGTCAGGGAAGAATCATGAGTAAATATTGCTTATTAAACGCGTGGGTCAGGTTATCTGCCTATCAAGCAGAAGGGGTGGGCGTGCCCTGGGCCCGTGCTGCTTGCTGAGCGAGTGTTCCTGGCCTCCTCACATACACCTCAACCTTTAATAAGCATTGTGTTCCGTGCCCTTTTTAAAATGATTGAATTATAGCTTTTTATGGCTCCATAAAAGCCTTTATTAATTTTGGGAAGCTGCTGCATCCTCCGATCCTGTCCAGTCCCTGCTGGGAGGTTAAATTATTTATGCGGCTTCCAATTGGCTACATTGATTGTGTTCTGAAAGGAACAACAAGCAGGGATTTTTGTTTCCCATGGAGGTTGGAGAGAAGTTATGGGAGAATCAAGAAGAGTATGGGTATCCTGAAGGGCATCACGTCAAGACCTCATGGGGCCTGTGAGATGGGGAAGCAGGTCTTACGGTGGACAAGGAACTTGTTGGGCCCACCTCCAAGCTCAGGGGGAAGGGATAGTGGGCTTGAATGGTGTCTGCTCAGGAGATGTGTCCTTGTGTCTGTGTACACTCTTATGTATGTGTGTTAGCTCTCCCACCATGGTTTTCTATTGATGCTCTGAATATGAGAATAAAATATTATTTTTATAGACCTAACGCTACCTCACAGTGTGCTTTCAAACATACCATCTCAGTATTATGTTTAACACCCCTATAATTGCATATACTGCTGAAATAGTGATTTTACCATGTTCATTTCATGGGGCATAAGGATGTGTCTCAGGAAGTTGGTGTTGCCAAATGCTGTGTAATTCTCAATGAACCACATTGAAAAGCCATTGGATCTTTTGTCTCCAAGGCCTGTGCTGGTTGCATGATATCCTAGATTGTTGGCAGCTAAGGAGCTCATAGAAGAAATGCTGTCCTGGTACCCTTTCCACTGCCACTGCTCACTGAATTCCTCCCACCTTAAACACACACACACACACACACACACACACACACACACACGCATGCTTTTAGGTTAAATGTATCCATCCTCACTCATCTCTTACCACTTCCTCAAGAATACCAAGGAACACAGAGGGCTGTTCCTCCTTCTCACCTGTTCTCAGATCATGCAGCCTGCTGCTCACTTCCTTTCCTTAGTCTGCACTACTCTCCCACCTGGGTGTATCTAGTGATTCCTTCAACTCTGTTTGAAAGTCACCTCTTCCATGTTCCTTCCCTAGATATCCCACCCATGCTGCCTGCAACCTCTCCCTGAATCAGAAGAGGACAGAGTGGGGCAGAATATGAGTGCCACCCAGGTCAGAAGGCCCATGTGCTAACGCTGACCCAGTCACTTTCCCACCAAGAGGCTATAATCTATGAATGGGGATACCTATAAAGAGACACATGTGCAATACAATAAGCAAAACATGGGGGGGGGTAAAATAGAAACATGATACACATTATTTGGTTAGTAAACGTTTCCTAGATTTGTACTGGAAATGTGTATAGTGAGGGGAACATACATCTCTATACTTTTCTTAATTGTTTCTAATGCTATGACTACCCTCTCCTTCCCAAGGTTGCCATGAGCAACACATCAGAGAATACATTGAGAAAGGTCCATTGGAAATGAAAATTATTACATAATTTTATACAATTGGGACCCGTGCTGTAAGAAATTGAAAATAAATAATGGAGAGATAAACACAATCTGATTTTGTTGGAGAGGGTGCAACTAGTTCCTGGGTTTTGCACCAGTGAAGGGATGTGAGAGGGAGGAGCGAGGTAGGAGTGAGCATAGCTTTTCACTGAGGGACTGGCAGTAACAGGAGGCTACTAATGGATCTCAAGGATGTTGTGAAGATAGAGTTGACTCAGGAGAAACTTCTGAAAACTGGGTTTGAGTGAGAAGTAGTGAGACAAGACTTGGGGTACGAGGGAAGTTCCCTTGGCCTGGAGACTAGGAGAAATCTTGTTCCTAAAACTAACAGCATAAAGAAGATGAGGTGTTTTTTTTTTAATATATTTTATTGATTTTTTATAGAGAGGAAGGGAGAGAGATAGAGAGCCAGAAACATCGATGAGAGAGAGACATCGATCAGCTGCCTCCTGCACATCTCCCACCGGGGATGTGCCCGCAACCCAGGTACATGCCCTCGACCGGAATCGAACCCGGAACCCCCCAGTCCGCAGGCCGACGCTCTATCCACTGAGCCAAACCGGTTTCGGCAGAAGATGAGGTCTTGATGCAGAGTTGAACATTGTCCCAGAATATTCTACCAGCCTAGGAGGAGGATTGGTCTTAGACATACCCAGGCTGTATAGATGGGGCGGATTTATAATGTACAGCCTGGGGAATGGCCTTAGGGACAGAGCCAGGCCCTCCATCAGCGCAGTTCCATAGGGAAGCCAGTTCAGTGACAGCACCTGGATGTGTGTTCCCTTCCCCTCCTTGCACACTAACATATACTCAATGGAAACAGCTCCACAGAGTGAAAGGAAACCTGAAAACATGAGGGCTTTGAATAATACAGGGCCAATTTGAAAACATAAATCCTTCTCAGTGCTCACTGAGGTGCTAATTCTAAAGATTTTTAGCCTTCTTAAATTCCCTCGAAACTCCGTATGCTAGTGTCTGCTCCTGTCTGGAGCAATCTCTGAGAGTCATCGTAGTTTCTACGAACTCTGCCAAGATCTGCATTTTCTCCTGTTTATACGTCTCCTCCCTTTTTCCCAATTTTGCTCATGGCTACAACATTCTCTGTTATTTCCCAGGTATTGCTTTTCAATTTGGTCACCTGCTTTTGAACCCTACCCTTTATGTGACTGAGTACCACTCACAAGCTACTGCCTTCCTCGGCAACACTGAGAAAGTGGTTGCTCCGTTTCTACAATCTGCCACTGTGTGACCCATGAACCTTCTCGGGCCTGACTTGTCTGACTCCGTCCTGGGCAGCAGCCCTGGTTGCCTTGCAAACATGAAAGGTGTGGACAGACCTCTTCACGTTAGAGTATCTGGTACAAACAAGTGTTGTTCCGAGATAATTAACATGTGAAAAAATAAACTTCATTTTTTTTCTCCAATATTTATTGAAGTCTCAGGGATGCCCAGCACCAGAGACACAGAGTTATGCAAAGCTCACAGGTCCGTGGTGTTTAGATTTCAGTGTGGGAAGGCAGGCGCTAACATGACACACACCTCAAATTTCAAGCGATGGTATTTCTGACATGAAAGCAGAAATCCAGTGTTTCTAGTTCAGAGAGAAATCCCTTTTGTTTGGTGATGATCTTCTTCACATCAGCAGAGGTGAGTGAGGAGGGGAAGGGATCACTGGACCACAGACTTTTCCAAGACTGGGAACAGAAGCTGCCCATCCTCTGCTGCTCTCAGTCAGCTCTGCTGGCTGCTCATGTATAGATGTATTCTGTGTCAACCTGAACCCCGAGGGGAAGGCTAAGGCTTCCGCCTCAGTTGCACATGTAGAAGCACAGTAAAGATGCTTGAAGATTAGGAATTCCAGAATGATGCCCCTGGAACTAGTCAGCTCCAGGGTATAGTGGTCGTGTCAGGCCCCATGTTGACGCTTCCCTGTACATCCTATGTTCTGAAATTTGGAAAACAGTAGGATGCTTGGAAAATCACATATTTTGGGTCTATTTACCAAAATCTTGCTCTGGGTCTTTTTTTTTTTGTGAAGCAGTTTTTCAGGAAACATGGAGCTGTGAAGCTTAGGTTAAGACTTGGGGGACAAAGGGGACCCAACTGGCTTTACACAAACACCGAATATCTGCCAGTTAGAACTCAAAGAAAATAGTTCTAAAATGATCTCAGTCCTCAAGGAAAAGGAGATTCATATGGAAGTCATTTTATTTAAAATACTCAATTTTAAAATGAATAGACACTTAATAAACACTCCTCTGATAGTCTCTGACTTTCTCCTCCAGAAAGTCTTGGTGCAGACATAGATAAGACCAAGAGGGCGGTTCTGCGAGGGGACAAGTCTGGAGCCTGGTGAGGTCTGCTGGCACCAGGGTTCCCAGGAGACACCTGGAGGAAAGGCACATTGAGGGAGAGCAAAGGACACAGCCCCTTCTTCTTTATGCATGGCGAGTCAAGTCAGAGTCTCTCATTACTGCCTGCAGATCTCCACGTGCGAACAATAAACTTTAATCTGGTTGACAACAGTTTTTTAAAAAAACGCACCGAAAGCAAGTTTCAGCAGCCTGACATACTTTATGACACTTATTAAAAAGACACACTTGTAAGTCAATTAACCTGCCCAGTGGTACCTTTTAACTTGTTTTCTAAGAGGAAAGGCAGCAGCAAAAGGCCAAAGTTTCTAGAAGGTTCTAAGTTGATTTTGTTTCCCCTAAAGCAAAAGTGGCTGGTTTTAGTTCAAGCTAATATACAGAAGCCGGCAGCTCCCTGCCTCTAACACCCCAAAAGTTCAAAGGAAGGGCGTGGTGCCACCCTTTCCTGGCTTTCACAGGTTATCATTCAAAGAAGAATGGACACCTCACTTATAAAGGGACACATGTGCGATAAAACAGGCAAAACATGGGGGGTAAAATAGAAACATGACACCCATTATTTGGTCAGTAAACATTTCCTAGATTTGTACTGGGAATGTGTGTAGTGAGGGGAACATACATCTCTATACTTTTCTTAATTGTTTCTAATGCTATGACTACCCTCTCCTTCCCAAGGCTGCCATGAGCAACACATGAGAGAATACATTGAGAAAAGAGTGGATGGGGATCTCTCAACCTCCAATAAGTAAGAAATAAAATAAGTGAATAAATAAGTAAAATTATCTTTCTTTGATTTCTTATACTTTTTTGTTTTTAGTTCCTCAAGTTCTGTGATGCATAAAATGTTACAAATTTATCATCTCATGTTTCCTTCTCATAAAATTAAAAGGATTATTATCTTAAAAGACCAAATCATTATAATTATTAAAATTCCATGGATTTAGCATAACAAAAATAGTAGCTTCATAAAAATGCTTACTATGGGTATTTCAGTAGCATACATTTCTTTAACATAAAATCAGGTACATTTTAGCCTCTGGGAGCACTGTAATTCCTTTTCTTTTTTCTTTTTCTTTTTTCTGTTTTTGCCTTACAAAAATGAGAACAAGGGTTTCTGTACTTTCTTTGCCAATGAGCTTCCTATTCTTGACTTTTGATAGATTCTGTCCTTCTGACTATGCCGGGGTCCAGCCCCAGCAGGTCCAGGGGTCCCCAAAGGTGTGGACGGAGTCGGCGAAGAAGGAATGACACGGAGACAGCGTTCAGTTGATCAGCAGTCTTGCCAGGATCTCTAGCCACAATCTCCAGCCAAGTTCTGTGTCCATGTTCTCTTG
>NW_006292687.1:4992825-4997111 GCF_000327345.1 Myotis davidii | reverse complement strand
TCTTATCTCCATTCCAGGGAGTAAAGATTATGTAGCTTAAGCATGATTGTTCGTAGTTAAAGAGATTAATTACCCGCCTGGCACTTAGTTAAGAGGTTTTATTCCATCCCTAACTTCAGGGGAAAATCCCTACCTGGGGAAACAACCTTTCTCGGAGAGGTGACCTTGGTTAAAACACATAGTGCCAAGAAGGTGAGCAAATATATTAAGAACAGTATGCCATATATGCCAGGTCCCTTGAAACAGCAAGGATGGACCGGCTCACAGCATGACTAAGCCTTAAAGAACTGGGATTGGAAAGGCACGGGCAGTGGAAACAGGCCTATTCTCAGAGAAATTAAAAGCAAGGGGGTATTGGCCTACTTAGTTAATGGTTGAGGCGTAAGAAAAAATAAGAACAAATCTAAACAATTTAGAATTTGCAGAAGATTCAGATCCCACCTCCTCAAGGCCTTGTGATTTTGAGACTTACAAACTGATGTCAAAAATGCCTACTTCTTGATTGAGGTCATTGTGTCTATAAGCCTGGAATGCCTATTATATTTACCCTTATTGGAATTGGGGATATAAAGCAATTTAGCTACATTTATTCTTTTTTAACATAACTTTTGTAAACTATAATTGAAGTCTTACTAATGTAAGGTATTGTAGCAAAATCAGTTACCTGCAGGGATGTAGTGTTGTGTTCAGTTAACCCCGCAGGGAGGCTGACAGTAAATGCATTCATTGGTAGCCTAGTATTTATAATCAAGCCAGACACTAACCAATGTCTCCCTCTCTCTTCTCCCACCTCCCATCAGCAAAATAGAGGAGATGTTGAGTCAAGCAAGGTTTTAGTTCCAAGTTATTTTAAAGTTTCAGTGTATAGAAATGCATTTTTATAGACTTGAAGTTATTTTGAAATAAAAAAGTAATTTAAAATACTTCTGCCATTGAAATGTATATTTTTTTCAATATATTTTATTAATTTTTTTACAGAGAGGAAGGGAGAGAGATAGAGAGTTAGAAACATTGAGGAGAGAGAAACATCGATCAGCTGCCTCCTGCACATCTCCCACTGGGGATGTGCCCACAACCCAGGTACATGCCCTTGACCGGAATCGAACCTGGGAACTTTCAGTCTGCAGGCTGATGCTCTATCCACTGAGCCAAACCGGTTTCAGCGAAATATATATTTTTAACCATTACTACGATGCTCTCTATTTCTAACTTCCCTGCAGAGCCATAAAAGAGATGATTGACAGGTACAAATAGATACTTTAGAATGGCAGCACTAAACACAAAGTTCAACATCAAATGTCAGATTTGTGGAAAATGCAGACACTGGTTTTAATAGGCAAAGGATGAGTATCCCTAATATGCCAAGAGCTCATACAAATAAATTACAAAATGGAAAAACTCAATGAATAACAAGAAATAACATGAAGTTTTCCAAAGAATAAATACAAATGCGAGTTAAATATATGGCTAAGATATGAAATAATAATATAACATTTTAATGTATTATATTAAATACTACAGGCCCAGTGCATGAAACTCATGCACAGGATGGGGGGCGGTCCCTCAACCCAGCCTGAACCCTCTCCAATCTGGACCCCCTTGGGGGATGTCTGACTGTGGGATTGGGTCTAAACTGGCAGTTGGACATCCCTCTTGTAATCTGGGACCGCTGGCTCCTAACCACTCACCTGCCTGCTTGGTTGCCCCTAACTGCTCTCCTCTGCCTGCCTGTTCACCCCTAACTGCCCTTTCCTGCCAGCCTGGTCGCCACTAACAGTCTCTGTCTTGGCCCTCGCCACTGTGGCTTTGTCTGGAAGGACGTCTGGAAGATGTCCAGTCTAATTAGCATATTACCCTTTTATTAGTATAGATATGCCAAAAATTAAATGAACAATAATATTTCATTTAATCAAATAAACGTCTTCTACCCCATTATTGTCAGAACATCAAATTTTCAAGTCTTTTCGAAAGCCATTTGTAATGTCTATAAAAATCTTAAATGCCTGTAAAAATTGGTCATATAATTCTACTTTCAGATGTCTACCATATATAAATATCTCCAGAGGTGGGCAAGAATTATTAATGCTGCATTCTTTGAAACAATGCATAATGGGAGACAACCTATGCTTCCATCATTTTGGGAATGGAAAGCTGCATTGTAGCACACCCCCCAGTGGAAGATGGTCTAGAGTCACTTAACAAAAGGGGGAGAGTTTCATGTGTGATAGAAATTTTCATTATATTCTGACAATCCTGAAACTTGAAAAGACAATTTTTCTCAGCACTATGAATAACATTATTTCTTTTAGAAAAAAAAATATAAGCGAAAAAAACATGTCTGATATCTGTCACTTCAAATACCCAGCATGCAAATGGAGATTTTTGCAGTGATGGGAGATTCTCTATTGTTTGAATGCCTTATTGAGCCCATATTGTATTTGTATTGTATATATATATATATTTAAAATACAAATACAATATGGGCTCAATAAGGCAAATCTCCCATCACTTTTTTTTTAGGTATGTGACAATTACTGTGAAGAAAGTTCATGTAACTACTCTGCTGTTCTTAAGTCCAAATACATCCTTCTAAAAATGTTTTTGTAATTCTAGCAGTAAAAAGATCTAATTAATGCTCTCAAAAGCTCAGATATTATCCAGTCAGCTGCTGGTATATGTCTCATTATTTTTTCTTGTAGAAAATATGATACCTGAAGATGAAAAGAAAAAACTTACCCAGATCTTGGCGCACTGTAGGTTTTTGAACACCATTATCAATAGCTAAAATATAAATGAAGCGAAGTTTCTCCAACTCTACAAGCATCTTACCATTTTCCAGCAGACATTCTACAGGTCGTGCTCTTTCAGACAGAAAATATAAATGGGTAAAGGAACCTGGGCAGAGAAACTCAGTGAAGGGCCATTGCCTGAGATCTTTAAAGATATATGTACAAATGTGCAAAGAAAATATAAATGTTAAAATATAAACAGGGACAAAGATCCCACAAGGTTTCAACAGAAAAATTGACTCAGGAGAGAATAAACATTCCATAATGTTGTAGAGAAATTTTGTTAAAATATCTAATGTATTTTTGTAAAAACATTTGGTATATTATTGAACAAGGATAGTGATAAAGCATTTGTTCTTTTACTAACTCAGCGAAAGAGGACATAATAACTCTCATAGATGGTAATAGATAAATGTCTGTGTGCTATTGCAAAAAAGTTTAAATAGACTTTCTTGTGATATTAAGTTAGACATCTTTTCAAGGAGTTGCAGAAAAGTTAAAAAAGCAAAGCACTTAGTATTGAAACTGCTTCTTTAGAGAAAACAGAAAATAAAAATATAGTATAGGAGAGTGAAGTTGAAGCTATAGAAATACTGGATAGAATAGAATGATGTCTTTTGAATATTTATTTTTTAAATCTACAGAATCACTCATTAAGGGAAGTATGAAGAAATGAAAAATGTCCAGGGTTGTAGATAACATTATGCATACCCTAGAGAAATCCCCCAATAATGAAAAGCCAAGTTCTGAATCACACAATCTATAAACTCTTTTCCCCTACAAATGTTAACTTACAACAACAGAAGAAAGTAAATTGGAAATTTTTTACTTTAAAATGGAAAGAATTTTATTTTCAGTCAGTTTATGCTGCTGCATATATTCAGATCAGACAGAAAAAAAAAAGTCTACAAGCTAGGGGAACTCTTACAGTATTTGACTAAAATAATAAAAGAATATCCAAGCTCTCTTTGCTCCAGTGTAAAAACGTGTCAGTATTTTGAATTCCACCCTTGAATAAGATAATTTTTCTTTTTCAAAGACCACTTTTATTATTATTATTATTATTATTATTATTAAGGTATTACAAATGTGTCCTCATCCCCCCCATTAACCCCCCACCTCCCCCCACACACACACTCATGCTCCCATCCCCCTGTTCTGTGTTTCTTATTACAAGGTTTTGGTTCCTCTAAATTCCACAGTACATTGAATAAATTGTTGTCTATTTAAAAATATATGCAAATTAGCCCTGACCAGTGTGGTTCAGTTGATTGAGCATCATCTTGTGCATGGAAAGGACACAGGTTTGATGCCCGGTCAGGGCACATGCCCAAATTGCAGGGTCAGTCCTTAGTTGGGTGCCTGCAAGAGGCAGCCAATCAGTTTCTCACATTGATGTTTCTCTCTCTTGCTCTCCCTTCCTCTCTCTAAAAAAATCAATAAAAACATTTAATCTATCTTTCTATCTGTCTATCTATCTATCATCTTCTATCTGTA
>NW_006292687.1:4967881-4973466 GCF_000327345.1 Myotis davidii | reverse complement strand
AGAGAAAACATAAAATAAAAATATAGTATAGGAGAGTGAAGTTGAAGCTATAGAAATACTGGATAGAATAGAATGATGTCTTTTGAATATTTATTTTTTAAATCTACAGAATCACTCATTAAGGGAAGTATGAAGAAATGAAAAATGTCCAGGGTTGTAGATAACATTATGCATACCCTAGAGAAATCCCCCAATAATGAAAAGCCAAGTTCTGAATCACACAATCTATAAACTCTTTTCCCCTACAAATGTTAACTTACAACAACAGAAGAAAGTAAATTGGAAATTTTTTACTTTAAAATGGAAAGAATTTTATTTTCAGTCAGTTTATGCTGCTGCATATATTCAGATCAGACAGAAAAAAAAAAGTCTACAAGCTAGGGGAACTCTTACAGTATTTGACTAAACTGAAATGAAAGGTACTCAATTAGAATTTGATGTAAGGCAGGCTCCGGAAATGCTGTAGCCTACAGACTGTTGTTAGCACTCCTGGGTCCAGGCCACTCCTATTTTAAAAAATAAGGCTCCCTTTGCAAGGTCAGGGCACATGCCCAGATGGCATGCTTGATCCCCAGTGTGGGGCGTGCAAGAGGCAGCCAATCAAGGATTCTCTCATCATTGATGTTTCTCTCTCTTGCTCTCCCTTCCTCTCTCTAAAAAAATCAATAAAAACATTTAATCTATCTTTCTATCTGTCTATCTATCTATCATCTATCTATCTGTACGTAGGTATCTAAACACACACAGGCACACACAGGAAAGGCAGATAAATTTGTCTTGAATCTAACAAGACTGCTAAGAGCCTATCAAGTTTTCAGAATAGCATAATGAAAACATGAAGCATCCAGAGCAGCAGAAGCCTCTGGCATCCATAGCTCAGAAAAGAAGGCTGTATGTAAAATGTGAGAGATGGGTTAACCAAAGAACTGGTATGCATATATGCATAACCCATGCACACAGACAATAGGGTTGTGAAGGCCTGGTGCAGGCTGGAGGGGGTCATTGGGGGAAAGAAGGAGACATAAATAATACTTTCAACAATAAAGATTAAAATAAATAAATAAAAGTAAAATGAGAGAGATGAAAAGTTAGTTGATTATTTCCTTTAAGATCACTCTAAATTTTCCTCCCTCCTCCTCCTTAAATAAGGGCTTTTGGGATTTCCTGCCAGTGTGATATGTCACAAGTCCTTAAAGTATGGGTGGCCTTTTTTTTCTTACTATATTGATGAGAGTTGAATCAGGAACCCTTTCTTGTTCTGAGGCTTTTCTTTTCTCTCATGCCTGTGCCATATCACTGGCCACCCTCCGTTGCTGATGGACCATGCCTTCCTGCCCCAACGATGCTGAAATAGCATGTACTGTGAGCTCATCTAATGATCAGAGGCAGGTAGTGGTCTCTGACTCACTTTGAAAGGTTAAGACTGGCTCTCTATTGCATTCTACCGACACATAGCAATTTAAGTGCATAAAGAAATAATGTGCACACTTACTTAAATACTTTTGTGTATTTAAGTACTTTTGTGTGTAAATACTAAGGTACTAAATGCTACATAAGTATGAAGTAATTGGAACCTCTGAACTTTGGGAACAGGAAAATCAGGGACCACACAGTTTCGAAAGCACGTCAACTACATTTATTACTGGAAAGAATAAGTGGGGGTGTCACTCACAACCCAGCAGAGCCCCTGAAGAAGAATGGTTGGATCAGGCCTGGAACAGGTGTGAAGAAAAATGACACTCCTGATTTCAAACTTCTACTAAGTTTAGAGAGCCTTTCTTCCCTCAGAAATAGGAACCAACTCACCAGGTGGATTTTCTAAGCCCTAGTTTAGGGGGGGAAATAACCACACACAAATTGTACCAAACATTCCTGACAAATGGATGGCTCTGGTGCCTGATGTACACGGGAAGGAAAGGGAAGGATAAAAATGGACACAGAAGAAGAAAGGGCCCCAAAATGAATAATGAAGGATGAAAGCAATCTGAAAAGAACACCTGCTAGACTGACAACAGAAGAGGAACAGGAGAGCAAAGTAAGATAAATGCTCATCTCGGAGATATGTAAGATCGAAGGCAGGGACGGGGCGGCAGGTATAAGCCAGTGATAGAAATGAATTACACGGTAGCAGGCTTGTTTCAACACACACTTGAATCAGTGCTATGCAGAGATCTATGATAACAGCCGGGCCGTTTTGTCGATGCTCAAAATAAGCCGGAGTAATCAGGAGGAGTGGCGGTAAGGCCTAGGAGTTGGGGGCCATCTGTCTTCTCCTTTTCCAGGGCTCTGGTTATTATTAGTACAGCACAACTGTCACTATTCCAAGTTCACAGACATACGTCGTTAGGTACAGTGGAGCTTCCTGATAAGTGAAGGTTTGCCAATTTAAGGACAGGGACTTTATGTTAAATCTTTGAACGGAATCTTTTGTTTTAAGAGATTACAAACTATGCCATTGTTATTTATGTTAATCACTTTTTTCTGGGCCTCGGCAAAATTAGGCGTAGGTCTGTTTTAGATACTAAATTATTGTAGATTCTGTGACTTTCTATTTTACCTTTCATTCAAGGCCGACTCAAAACTCATTTGTTCTAACTTTAATTTTTCTAATCACTCTACTTATCCTAGGCCTCTCTGTAGTTTTAACCTCAGGAGCTCTTATCAGCCCTAATGATATGATAGATTGTTATTTTTGTTTCTTTCCTAAGCCTTACCTCTTCCAATAGACTGTTGTTGCCTCTTTGAGGAAAGAGATCACTAGTTCATGGAATTTTACGAAAGGAATTTAGCAATCTAACAGAACCATATCATTTTACAAATGAGAATTGTGCACTCACTGAGATGTTTAATTTGCTTCATTCCACACAGCTAATTAGGGGCAAATCAGAAAATAGTATACAAGTATCCTGAAACCTTAGTGGGTATTTTCTACTTCAAAATATTCATATCTGGCAACTTTTATATTTCACTTGAGAATGAAGGCATTGTGAAGTATATGGATGATCTTAAGTATGGAGATATGGTCAGAGCCTTTATTATCCCTATCTCTAAGATGCAGACTCTAAATAGTACATGACTCATAAGACTTGTAATGTACGTACCATGAGCTTAGATTACACCGAAACTCTGTTCACCCTAGAATTCTCTAGATGACTAGAGAGGGACACAGTTTCTTAAAAAGGGGTGGACTTTTATTTCTATTTGAGAACTGATATTACTCTAGTAAAGACTCATCTCAAAGATGGGTCCTTCAAGAGGGGGATAAGGATCAGCAAAAGAAGAAATTCTCTGCAAATTAGTATACTCTGCTCTTTTGTATTCCAGGGCCCATTGACTTATGTCTGAGTTACAGAAGAGGGCTAATCCGTGGATCAGACCTAACAGTTATGTTTAACGAAAGTCCTCCTGAGGAGGGCCTTGCATGTGCCAGATAACATGCACAGTTCCCAGCTCAGTGTCTGCTGTAATGGTAGTTGGGGATCTGCTGCTCTGCAGGTCTTATGCATTCAGCCTTGGGCTCTGGTGTTCCCTGTGCCGACATCAGCGGTATCATCAGCCTCTATAGGAGTATCATTTCCATTAGTAGAGGCATGGGCAGCCTTAGCAGCAGAGACCATTGTCTTCCATGGCTCATTCATTCTTCTGGTATCAACTGAGCATCCTCCAAAGACCTAGCACTTGCAAGATGTAGCTAATGACTCCCTGCCTCATTTTTTTTTTTTTTTACATTATTGGTGCAGGAGGGAATAGGGTCAAATAAACAGTTGTTAACAGTGCAGTGTGGATAGTGTTAGTAGATGAACAGGTGATGTGGGAGCATTTAGGAGGCACATCTTAACAGGCTTAGTGGTGGGCAATGAGGGTCCCTTTCTGGAGTAACTTAGTTTAATCTGAACCCTAAGGATGGTAGGATACAGTCTATAGGGAAGGCTATTATAAATAGAGAAAAAAATTATACACTAGCACAAAAATAAAGGGAGAACATAGCATTTATAGGCAATTTAAGGAAGTTTAGCATGTGGTGCAGGCATGATGAGAGATAAGGCTGGAAGGACAGACATAGGCAACACGTGTGAACTCTAGGAAAAACAATGCATTACTAAAAGGCTTTAAGAGAAAGCATGGCATAATCAGATTTGTGTTTTCAAAAATTGAGATTAATGCCACATGGATAAAATAGATTAGAAAACTATCAGGGACTATTGTAGTCCCTCAGATTGAGAGATGAACATTTAGGAGGCTGTTGTTATGGTTCAGAACATAGAAAAATGGTGACTTGGGACAGAATTGGGATGATGATATTTGGGAAGTAATTATGATATAGATATATTTTAAAGTAACAGTTGGTAAGATTGACTAATCTGTTGGATGAGGGGTATGAGTGAAAGCTAGAAATAAAAAAAGATACTGAAGATGGGAATCAACCTCTTAGATAAGGTTATTGAGAGGTGAGTGATGGACCAATGTTACAAACAAGATTAGGAAGAAAGTAATGACATGAGGGAGATTGTAGGTCAAGTGGAGGTAAGGGGTTTAAAAGTGTCAGAAGTCTTATGTGAAGCGATGGTCAGCAGAAATTAGAGGAGGACACTGAGAAGACAGAAGGCTATGACCAGTAGTTCACAGCCAGGGCCTGAGGGGGCAAAGAGGAAAGAGCAAGGGATAACCCGGAAGACGGGCTATGTCAGCACATGATGGTCACTCATCAGGAATTATCAAAAGTAACCTGGAGTATAATTTAAAGTAGGAGATTGAAAGTTCTTTTGATTGGAAGTATATTGAGGTGGAGCCAGAGAAAAATGATTTTTGTTATCATGGCTTTATCTTAACCCTCTTCTCCAATGGCCCGTGGAGCAGTTTTCCATAAGTAAATTGTCTGGTGTAAGTGATCAATAATGTTAGCCTCTTTCCTCACTTTCTACTCTTCACCCCACACAGCAAAGTTCAAGGCTAAGATTTCAATAGACAGTCAAGAGAGCATTTTGATATAATGTTGATTGGTTGATTTAGAGACAGAAATGAATCTGTATTTCTATGACTTCAAAACGATGCATTTTTCAACCTGCTATTTTATTTGGTTATTTAGTGTGTCAAAGTAATTTGATGATTTGGTTAGTTCTTTTAGGGAATTGCACTTTTTGAGCAGGTTAAAAACAGTCTCAGATATGAAACACTGAATAGATCTTGATTTTTCCTTGGGAGATTTCCATGTCAAAAGTGTTTCTGTCTGCAGATTAAATGGCAAGGCCACTGAAGTGGAAGCCAACTCAGACTTTCTCCCAATGCTCCTTAGAGAATGATTAAAAAAAAAAATAATAAAACAAACAAAGGGGAAAACTCTAAGCCATGTTTTAAGATTCCAGGAAGGAAAAGAAATATAAACGTACACATATACTTACTAAAATAAATTTTAAAAAAGAAACAAAGAAACCTTTACAAATAACTGCAATCTCAAATGCTCTTGGGAATTTCCTCAAAGAGGGGATCCATTCTCATCTCTGATCTTTATGTCAGATTCACCAAGGGCGGCAGCTGACCCTAGGCACTGACTTTGAGGTGTTGTTTACCACTGTTTGTATTTATTT
>NW_006292687.1:4963764-4967092 GCF_000327345.1 Myotis davidii | reverse complement strand
CTTTCCCTTCTGGGTCCTCCAGCGAATCCTGCTGTACCGAGACATTTCAGGGCATTTCTTCCACATAGAGAAGCTAGTGAAGAGTAGATAATGACTAGTTAATTAGATTCCACCATGGCAGAGGGAATGTGAATGCCTCCAAAGCCCAGAGAATGACAAGGATAGTTAATATTTTCACCATTTATCTGTCAGGCACAGCTCTAGAAATTTTCTTATTCAGTCCTCACAACAACATAATAATAGATAGGCATTATGATTCTCTCCATTATACAGAGGCAAACTCAAGGCACAGAGTGTGTAAATCCCTTCCCCCAGGTCCCATAAGTAGGATGAGATAGAGCCAGAGTCAGCACCCAGGCTGTCAGTTTCTAGAGCTGGAGTACTCTCTCATTCACTCTTCTGAAAGAATATCTTTAATTTATTAAAGAAGCTACTAACCTAACTCAGATATATTTGAAGTACGACTTCTTAAAGCCCCAGTTATTTCTGAGTGGACTAATGTTAGATCTACTTATTATGAGACTCAGTTGTCCAATTCAAACTCAGACATAAGAGGCATTGACTCTGCTGTCTCAGAAGTCAGAATCCAGTTATGGAAGCTTCAGAACTCAGGGTAAGAGTACAGCCTTTGACATGATACACACATGATTTTGAAAAACTCATGGATCTGATACTATCAAGCTGTGTTGATACCATTGAAACAATTATGTTTTCTTACTAAGCCTAAATTCCTTCTCCTTAAATCGGTTTTAGTAATTCTAACCACAAAATGTTAAAGCAAGATTAAATATAATGATGTATATGGAATCTTTTGCATGACATCTGCCTTTGGTGAACAGTAGCTATTATTACCACTGCAATTGTATTATTTATACTTCTAGGAGCATCATCAGTTTAACAAGCATTCAATGATAAATCCAAGCTAGTGGTATGTACAGTATATGTTCTAGGAAGATGAACTCTAATCTTCTCTCTTCCACAAAGTTCTCCCTGAGGGAGTACATGGAACAATTTTAAGAAATGCTTGTAAAGAGTAAATGGATTGAACGCTTCCTCTGAAATGATTTTCCCGCCTCTGAACTTGTATCTGTTTAACACCCTTACTGCCCTGTGTTGTTTTGTTTGTGTTTTTATTTAAATGCATGTTTATTGATTTCAGAGAGGAAGGGAGAGAGAAACCTCAATGATGAGAGAGAATCACCTGCCTCTTGCATGCCCCTACTGGGGATCGAGCCTGCAACCTGGGCATGTGCCCTTGACCAAAATCTAACTGGGACCGTTCAGTCCACAGGCTCTGTACACTTAGCCAAACTGGCAAGGGCTGTGTTGTTTTTTTGTAGGACTTAGAGTTATATTGTGCTTTGTAACATCTTCTAAAAAGTATTTTAATGTCTTCATACTATTTAACTGTTCACCTATTTCAGGTCTTGTCTCCCAAATGATTTATTAGTTCCCAAGGGAAGAGGCTGGGTTATTTTCATATTTGTATATTTTACAATACCTAGTACAGAATATTGCATATTGTAAGTACTAATAAATATATGTGTTACTTTTATTTTTTTATTAATTTGCCTGGATTTGATTTTATAATAGGTCTAGGAGGATTTTCATAGGCAGATAATGCCTTATGTTCTTCTATGAGTATAATTACACAATTCCATCATATTTTGCCCACTAGAGATTCAGAGGGAGGAGTGAATTTTTGGAGAATCGAATAAGCTGGCCTTTAGAAAAGAAAAAAAAAGCACTATTTAAGATGGATGACCACCTATTACTAAAAGAAAAATGACTCAGAAAAAAATCTAACATTTAAAAATCTTTACTTTGTATCTAAAATAGTCTAAGGTATTAAGAATAGCAATTTTGAAGCCTTTTAAAATGTCTCATACAACATCATTGGTAGAAGTAAATATTTTAATCTCTGTTCAGTGTTCTACCTTTGAAACAGACTATTCTGGAAGAAAAAGCACATCATTGTGTTCATATATTGAATGGAAAAGTCTTGAGGCTCTGTCTACATAAGGAAGAAAAACAGAAAGAAATTACCTAGTAAGATAACAGCACAGAATGCTCACCTTTGTCAGTTAAGCTCAAATAAGCTTAGCTTTATTTGATTGTTTTTATTACTGGCATTATTTGGGCTTTAGCAATCATCTAGTAAATATTCCCCTTCGTCAATGCAGAAAATACTAATTCTAATAAAGAGGCTGTGCTGGAGGGGAGTAAGGCGGATGCAGGAGCCAGGGAACCTGAAGCTGACTGCAGAGTTTGCAGTCAACTTGAGGAGGTGACTTTTAGGACAGAGCCATGTGGCTGTGTATGCCTATGATTGATGAGGAAACAGTGCTGGTGTGAATTATGCAGGCTCTGGTTTGTTGGAAACATCTACTTGGAGCAGTGAAGACATGAACTGAACTTCATTTAAATAATTTGTCAATTTGTTGGAATAATTCCATTACTTGATTTGTCAAAAGAGACGGAAATCAAACAGACCAGTCCAGAAAGATTGCTCCATTTCCTATACGGTCTACAAACAGCTTTTACCATCTATTTACCATTAAGACACTCTACAACAAATTGGATGGAAGGGAAATTTTAATTCTTTACCCAATTTATCCAAACTACATAGACACTTAGCTTTTCAGAGTAATAGTTTCTTAGGGTGTTTCATTAATTCTGAGTGGTGCTGAGCTGTTTTGGGATGAACCTGGGGAGAAATTGTGCTGCTTATGAGAATTTCCTATTGTTCCTGGAAATAAGGGACACGAGAGGGAGCAGATCCCACTGACGAGCAGTGATATTGTGGATATCAGCAGCCCCACACATTGAAGGTGCTTTATTTCAAGTGTTCTAGTGTCTTTGCTACACAGAGTTATACCAGAAAGGGTTTAGATATCATTTCCCACTCTCTGGTAAGAAAAGTTATTTATGAATAGGGCTTTGAAAAAGAACAAAATATTTAATGTAGAATGCTCACACACACAAACATAGAAAATATATTTTATTTAAATAACTGTGTTTTTAAGAAAATTGCCAAAAAATATCTAAGTTTTAATGAGCACTTACCTTAGGCCAATGATGGCGAACCTTTTGAGCTCGGCGTGTCAGCATTTTGAAAAACCCTAACTTAACTCTGGTGCCGTGTCACATATAGAAATTTTTTTTGATATTTGGAACCATAGTAAAACAAAGATTTATATTTTTGATATTTATTTTATATATTTAAATGCCATTTAACAAAGAAAAATCAACCAAAAAAAATGAGTTCGTGTGTCACCTCTGACACGCGTGTCATAGGTTCACCATCACTATCCTAGTGGGTGGGGCG
>NW_006292687.1:4959064-4963358 GCF_000327345.1 Myotis davidii | reverse complement strand
ATCCAGGTGACAGTGTCTGAAGGTGAGAATGATAAATGCTTAAACACAGGAGTTTTGTGGGGAGATGGTGTTGCAATATAAAAACTGGCAAATGTAACCTCAGCTTCAAAATACTGCTAATTTTTTTTTTTTAATTCCATCCTCATCCTTTCTAACTATATCAATTCATCTCCCCACAGAGCTGGATTGCCTCCATATAAGTTAGTCTCTGAAGTTGACAACTTCCATAAACTTGCAGTCAATGAGAAATACCAGTTATGGGCAGAATTTAGCACTTAATACACTTTATTTTATTGCTGAAAAGGGTTCAGTGGAACTAAGATGATTTAAGCCATCAATGAGATGCAGCGGAAACAGCCTAGTAAAATCATAGTTAGTCTGCGCCTCTTCTCCATGACTCATGGGTTTATTAAAAAATATCATTCTTGAGGGCCCAAAGGATGAACAACATTCCTCCAAGTCAAGACTCTTGTGCTTTAATCAATCAGCTGCATGATGCCATGCAACCTTCCAGGTCTCTTTTTCCTCACTTATTAAGAGGATGATAACTGGGCCTCCCTCCCAGGGCTGCTATGGCGATTAAGGGTTGAATTATTCTCAAGCACTTTGCAAATACAAGTGTTATATAAATGCTAAATACTAACCTATGGCTTTGATTTCATTAGCTCTTCACATTTGGAAGTTATAAGGTGAGCTCAATAGTTATAGGGGTTCAGAGAACTTTTTTTTCTCTGTAAAAAAGAAATATATAGTTGTCTATCTATTGCTATAGAGGATGTTATGTTTGCTTATTTATCGAGTTAGTGATCATCAGGATGTTAAGATAATGTTTTTCTATTGTCCTGAAATTGGTACACAATTTCAAGAGGACTGACAAAGCCACAATAGATCAATTATGAGATTGGAAACTTTTCTATGTCTTATGTAGCAGTAGCACAAGATCAGCTATCGCTATCATACTTTCTCCCCCATCCTCCATCAGCCTATGAGAGAGAAGGCATGAGTTTATGGAGGCTGTAAGGAAGAGAGTTCAGTGATTCTTGGGTTCCTGCCTTTGATCAAGGGATATGGGGAGGGCATGCTTTGACCCCACTAAAATGAAGTATGGTTCTCAAGCGCTCCACGGGAATAATTTACAATGACAAGAAGCAGGAAGAGGACACTTCCCTTTATTTTGACTTTGTTGGACATATGTGTGAGCTGGGTCTTCTGTGACCATTTAAATGGGGGAAAATAGAAGTTGAGAGGACAGAATGGAGAGATGGGGCCCCACCAAATAGCCTCTAAATCTGCTATTTGTCTGGGCAAAGATGTATGAATTTTCCTTGGCCAAAGCGATATGGAAGATAGTCATATTTGAGCCATCTTGCCAGTATACCACCCAACTAGCTGAAGGTTCGGCAAAGGGCTGTTGAGTTGACTTAAGAGCCTGGTGCAAATGAGGCCTGGTGATATTGTATCGCATCGCGTCACCCAGAGCAGGGATCTATACAGTGAGGAGTTGTAGGTGGATCCCCCAGAGATACATCAAAATGCAGAGCACATGAAACAAACATACATAGATGCTCTGAAAAATAACTGCAATATTTTAGACACTTGGGCTTATTAGATAAAGTAAGAGATAGTCAAAGTGATATTGCTGTAGAGTTAATGTAAAATATGAAATGGAAACGTAAAAGACTGAACTGTGTCTAGCAAGGAAACATGTCATGAATCATTAAATCAGATATTTAGTTTTCTTATTTCTACTATAATGAAATGAATATTTTGAACATGGTTTTGACCAATTATTTAGACTTGCATGCTCATCTTAGTGTTTAACTAGCTAAATAATCTTTATTATATCACTGAGAAATAAAATAACCAGTGGCATGTAAATATAATTTTTTATTTGAAGTGGTAATGATTAATGCTTACTATGTGACGGATACTATATTCCAACCTTCATATAGACAGTGTTATTTAATGTTCACAAAAGTCATATGTAATTGGTACTATTATATCCATGTCACAGAGGGGGAAACCTAAGCCCTGAAAATTTAAATGACTCATCAAGATCACTGTGATAGTAGGTATGATAGGTTTACTTGTCATGTAGTCTAACGGAATAGACATTTGTGAATTCCATTATTTAAGAGCAGATCATGAAAATGGAAACATTACTTTGCTTTTTCCTAAAGTGTATGTGTTTGGATCTTGCTCATGATGCATGGTTCATCTTTGTTCTTTAATCCTGAGGCAGCCAATGCTACTGATTACAATAAAAATCACACATCAAGGCAGAGACCACTATAAATGTGTGATCATGGTACCTCATTAAAGACCTCAATGCTGCCAAAAAGGCTACTATAACATTTTTAATAACTTTAACCCTTTAAACCAACCCTTTAAACTGAAAGATAGCTTTTAAAATTATTCAAAATCTTTCCTCAAAACTTGAGACATTTTGAGCACTCTGTTTGCTGAAGAGTAACTAATTTACAAATGTGCTTGGTCTCTCTGTATCTCAATATTAGGGATTATGAATAGGTTTTTCAGGGTGGATGTATGTAAAGAACTTGGAAAATGCTATGGAGCACCCTCCTTCTAGGATTAGGGTACTTCTTCCCTCTTTTACACCATATAATGTGTGTGGGTAAATCTAAATCCACAACTTAAATTTACTATATAGATAAAGATATAAAATAATCATTTGGTTTTTAATGATTTAAAACAGTGCATTCTAACTGTGGAGCAAAGAACAAAAACATAAACAACAATAGAAATGACCGCCATAAACCATGTATGTACCGGTATTGGGAGCTATAGGGAGCACGGTTAAATAAGGTGTTCACTTTCAAGGAGACATCTGGTAGTAAATAGATCATTGGGACTGATAAAGGGGCTACATGAACAAAGAACTATGAGTAAAATAGACACTTCTGATTTTATGATTGATACAAGCAATGTGTTTCAAGTGATCATAAAAGATAAATGAGTTTCTTCTTTATATTGTGTGCCCGTTTCCAAAGACATTTGCAAAACCTGACCCCAGGTATACCCTTTCCTAGAATCCCAAAGACATTTGCAAAACCTGACCCCAGGTATACCCTTTCCTAGAATAAGTGTGTGCCTTAGTATTGATTCTATTGTCGGTAAAGGAAGAAGCCATATGAGTAGCAGCGGCAGTATCAAAATCATTTGAAAAGGCCTAGTTTTATAGTCATCAACCAGATAACTGGTCATATCCTAAACTTCCCAGTTTGGACTGTACCTTATCTTATTGCTATATATATATATATAAAAAAGCATTTCTTCATGAAACCAAAATAGCAATAAACAGTAGAAAAATGTATTTCAGAATATCAAGCTTAGACCAACCAACTAAGCAGGGCTTCTCAGGGCATTTAAAATGCTAATGTGAATTTCAAGTCTTCTGGATGCTATATTATTCTTCTCCATGTGCTTCTCATTCATTTACTAGAGGCCTGGTGCATGAAATTCATGCATGGGTAGGGTAGGGTCCCTAGGCATGGCCAACATCAGGGCTGATCTGTGGGGCGACTGGTTGGGCAATATGGGAACCCCCACTGGCAGTCATCTTGGCCAGCCTGGCAGTCACCTCCCTCTGCAGGGAGACTGGTGGGACAATCGAGGGCACCCCCACTGGCACCTGCGTTGGCTGGCTTGGGGCCATCAGGCTGGGGGTAGCTCCTGCATCGAACATCTACCCCTGGTGATCAGTGCATGTCATAGCGACCGGTCATTTCACCAGTTGTTCTGCTGTTTGGTTGATTTGCATATTAGGCTTTTATTATATAGGACTAGAGGCCCGGTGCACAAAATTCATGCATGGAGGTGTCCCTCAGCCCAGCCTGCACCCTCTCCAATTTGGGACCCCTAGGGGGATGTCCACAGGGACAGAGCCTAAATCGACTGTTGTATTATCACCCCTAACCTCCTCTGCCTGCCTACCTGACCACCCCTAACCACCTTTTCCCACCTGCCTGATCACCCCTAACCACCTCTGCCTCAGCCCCCACAACTGTGGCTTTGTCTGGAAGGAAGGCAGGATGACTGGAAGATGTCTGGTCAACCCAGTCTAATTAGCATATTACCCTTTTATTAGTATAGATTATTCATTCAGCAAATATGTAGTATGGCAATTACCTGTCAGATGCCACTCTATAGGACAGACAGACTGCTTCATAAAACTGCCCTAGAGGTAAGAAAGATGGGAAGGAAATTGGATAGCTGCTTATCTTTCCATATTGTTTCTAGTCAAGGAAAATGTTAACTAGAGAAATTTGTGAGA
>NW_006292687.1:4958117-4958816 GCF_000327345.1 Myotis davidii | reverse complement strand
AGCAGGAAGCCAGGCATCTGCCTACCTTTCTCCTTTCTGATAATTAACCATCATATCCTCACTTTCTCATCTTCTATGTATTGATATTTCATCATATAATGGCCACAAATAGCAAAAGGAAGGCTTAATAGCATTAGAATGAATAAATAATTATAGCCACTAATCTTCCTCAACCAATTATTTGTTCAGTGACACTGTTACATAAAACGAGGTTTACCTAATTTAAAAGGCGTCATGATGTCATTTTTTAGTTTTCTGTGCGTGTCCTTGCTTCTGATACCCTGTAAGAGCAATATAAAGATGTAATTATTTCCACATACCGTATTTGCCGGCGTATAAGACGACTGGGCGTATAAGACGACCCCCTAACATTTCCACTCAAAATACAGAGTTTGTTATATACTCGCCGTATAAGACTACCCCCTCTTCCGCACACCTTCCACACACCAAATAAAAGGTAAAACAATATCAGATTTGATTTTAACATTTTAATTTATATTCAAATGCTTATGACATGCAGGAAAACTGTCACAAGGCTGTATGTAATCAAACATATACATAAAACAGTGCAAGTTTATTACCGGTAAACATACCGGTAATTCACTAAAGAAAACACACTCTATAGACTGGTACCGTAGATGCTTCTCAGGAACACAGGCAAGCAGCCCACAACCTAGAGGGACTGTCAATGATAGAAGA
>NW_006292687.1:4956704-4957845 GCF_000327345.1 Myotis davidii | reverse complement strand
AAAATCGCATAACAGCCGAGCATACACCCAGCAGCGCTGCTGAAGCCTGAACGGTATGTGGAATGAAGTGGGCGGGCATCGGGAGGCCACTATGGCACGGGGCAAGCACTATGGGCAGTCTATCTGAAGTGTACCTGGCGTATAAGACGACCCCCCACTTGGAGGCATATTTTTCAGGGCCAAAAAATCGTCTTATACGCCGGCAAATACGGTATGTAGGGGCAGAGGCAATAGTGTTATACAGACAGATGAGTAATTTAAACCCAAAATACTCATCAATTTGGACTATTAGATGCAACTTTTACACTTTAAATTTCAACATTTTAGATCCATTTTATGAGTATGAGATTACCTTTTTAACACGTTTAATCTAAAAAATACCCCATTTCTGCCCTAGCTGGTTGGCTCAGTGGATAAAGCTTTGGCCTGCGGACTGAAAGGACCTGGATTCAATTCCAATTAAGGGCATGTGCCTGGGTTGCGGGCTCAATACTCAATAGGGGTTGTGCAGGAGGCAGCCAATCAATCTCGATCCCCAAAAGGGGGCTTGCAGGAGGCAGCCCACCAATGATTCACTCTCATCATTGATGTTTCTATCTCTCTTTCCCTCTCCCTTCCTCTCTGAAGTCAATAAAAGTATATGTTAAAAAATAAAATAAATAAAAAATATTCCATTTCTATCCACATTTGATGTCATTTTATAAACTGTCCTTAGCCAGCATATGGCTGCTTTTGACACTCATGCACATACATACACTTCATCTTTAATGTTGTCTGTATTTAGTTTTGAGAATAAAATTATTTACAATGTTCTTTTAAGAAATAATTTCTGATGACTGTCCTTCAAGAATTCTTTGTGCCTGGGAGGACATAAAGGCAGCCCTGTAGCCCCCATGCTCAGCTTGGCCTGTCTGTAATTATGTGAGCAAAATAAAGAAAAAAAACAAAACAAAAAAACCCCCCTGCTCATCTAGGAACTAGAAATACTTAGTAAGTTGGCTCAGTGGATAAAGCTTTGGCCTGCGGACTGAAAGGACCTGGATTCAATTCCAATTAAGGGCATGTGCCTGGGTTGCGGGCTCAATACTAGAGGGGAGTGTGCAGGAGGCAGCTGATCGATGTTTCTCTCTCATCGATGTTT
>NW_006292687.1:4954579-4956313 GCF_000327345.1 Myotis davidii | reverse complement strand
CATCTAGGAACTAGAAATACTTAGTAAGGCCTGGCCTGTGTTGCTCAGTGGTTGAGTGTCAACCCATGAACCAGGAGGTCATGGTTCAATTCCCAGTCAGGGCACATTCTTGATCCCCAGTAAGGTACATGCAAGAGGCAGCTGATCAATGATTCTCTCTTATCATTAATGTTTCTATCTCTCCCTCTTCTTTCCTCTCTCTAAAATCAAAATTTCTTTTAAAAAAAGAAAGACTTGGTAAGGCAAGTAGGAATTAAACTTTTGAAACATCTGTCTTAGGATCCCAGAGTTCACTTTTATAATATACCTAAAATAGATTGTGAAAATGCAAGCAACTGACAGTCAACGTTAAAAATCACACATTTATTGAGTATCTACTATGTGCCTGGCACTTTCTCATATATTTCTCTCCCTGAGTATTAGCTCTAGCATTTTTTTCTCTCTTTTTGAAAGCTGCTATTGATTTTTCATAGCCTATAGTTTCACATAACTATAACATGAACAAGGGTAGTCCATTGTGGCCCTCCTAGCCCCAGATTGACATGATATTTCAGCTGAATCTCATAGCTCATTGTCCTGCTTTTCCCAATTCTAAATTCTTGCCAGGGAAATTTTATTTGAACAACACAGCTTTTTAATCCTATTCCTAGATCTGAAGTATGACAGCATAGATAAGCATATATTTACTGAGGACTTAATGGCAGGGGAGCTCTGGACAGAAGTTCTTGGACTACAAGTAACAGAAGGACTATGGCAAATTAGCTGTAGCACAATCGTTTCATGTAAGCCAGGCTTTGCACCTAGAACCAACAACAAGGAGAGAGGTAACATCTTTCATGAAAGGGCTTTTAGGAGCAAGGACAGGTGTCTAAAACACCTGTCAGATTTCCTCTCATGTCTCAGTGACATGGGGTAGATCGGAAGCATGTTTTTAACCTGACTACTGATATAAAAATATCAGTTATTATGTCAAATACCATTATTGGCTGATGAGTCAGAATATGTTCCGAGGCTTAGAGAGAGAGAGGTTTCATTCCCCTTTACTTAAGGAAGGGATGGATACAAATAACATTTGAATTCTATTAGAATAGGATGCTTAAAATAAATCTCATATTCCTTACTGGGTTATTCTGCCATTAATTTTCTCCTACTAGGACTTAACACTAAAACACTACTTGGTGAATTCCTCAGATAGAACGAGAGCCATAGAAAACTGGCCCAATAAAAGATAGCCCAGACTTTGTAATGTCATATTTGTTGTCTAGATTTCATAGTGAATAGTACCTACTGTGAGCACACAATTTTGTGTGTGCTCAAGTATACATGCTTATTTAACAACCTAGAGAACTTGGGAATCTCACCGTATCCCTCTTTAAAGACTGAATTGCTAAATCTGGAGGGAGAAGTAAGAGGATCCCCCAGTACCCTCACCAGACTCCATTGGAAGGAAGGATTCTGGCAGAAGGATTTGGAAGCTATGAGGTGGTATGCAAATGTAGGACATTATCATGGCCCTTTCACATCAGCACTCCAAAATCCCCAATGCAGCTACAAAATGTCCACAGGAAAAATATTTTCATATAAAACTAAAAATATGTAAAAGAATGGTTTGAATAAAAACTCTGTGGCTTGAGATTTGGTCTTATTTTGAAATGAGGTCAGCCTGGTTGGGTTTTGAATTTCAATAGAGACATTTTGCATGGTTCTCTGAGTTATACAAAGATATTTTAAATG
>NW_006292687.1:4944622-4954505 GCF_000327345.1 Myotis davidii | reverse complement strand
GATGAAGGAAGTCGAGAAACAAATGCAAAATGACGAGAACAAATACACATTTTCTCTCAGGGTGTTCAAAGAGCAGGAGAATAAAAGAAACCAAGGGAGATGGTCGTGGAAGGCAGCTAATAATTTACCTGCAGAGACAGCAGGGCTCCTGTTAAAATGGAAAGGTGCTGGGTACAGGAAAGGTGTTCAGGTGTATGAAGCAATGACAAGGACACTGTGTCAAGAATCTAATCTATCGGGCTTCTGCCCTGGCCCAGCTATTGTTGAATCTTTTGACTTTGAGCACGTTGTGACATGTTGAGGATTCAAGTTTTCTTAACTGTGGAAGGAGGAGTTTGGGTAGGGATGGTATGTCTCTGAAAGCAAACCTGGTTGGTGACATGAGTCTGGGATCATGTATGCCTGCACTCTCCATGCAAGCTACTGTTGACACATTAAGCCTTCTATAGACATAGATCAGTGGTTCTCAACCTTCCTAATGCCGCGACCCTTTAATACAGTTCCTCATGTTGTGGTGACCCCCAACCATAAAATTATTTTCATTGCTACTTCATAACTGTAATTTTGCTACTGTTATGAATTGTAATATAAATATCTGATATGCAGGATGTATTTTCATTGTTACAAATTGAACATAATTAAAGCATAGTGATTAATCACAAAAACAATATGTAATTATATATGTGTTTTCAGATGGTCTTAGGCGACCCCTGTGAAAGGGTCGTTTGACCCCCCAAGGGGTCACGACCCACAGGTTGAAAACCGCTGACATAGATAACCCGTCATGCACACCGAGTTGTTTTATTTCTAGAGAGGCCCACACACACCAAAAAGTGGTCTCTGATAAGCAAATAGAACACCTCTATACCTTAAAGTAAATGCAAAGGGGCTTTTATATTTTAAAACTCTAAGAAATCTGAAAATATATGTTTTTATAACTGGCTTATTGGAAAGTGGGTCTTCAACAAGGCCCCTAAGATTTGAAGCGGCTTCAGCATGATTCTGAAAGTTGTGGTTCACTGGGGTCTAGATTGGAGCCCTGAAATCTTTACAAAAATCTCCCCATACAATTCTTATGGGCTCCCAAGAGAAGAGTCAAAGACCTAAAGGAAAAGATGATCAATATGACTCAGTTCACACAAAAAATTGTTGTCATTGACATTGTCTATCACTTGCTCCTTAAAGCCACAGTGATTTGATTTTTAAATTTATGGCTAGGTTACTGGATATCATGTATAGTTTTAGTTATTACCCTGTCTACTATACATAGTTAAACACTATATACTTAAAAAATATATAGGAAAACTTTAAAAATGCATTTCATTGGTGTTAAGATTATGAGTGACTTTGAAATTCCCTTCATATTTATCTTAGTTCCATCAAAACTCAAAGTCGAATTTGACCTCAGTCATGTCAACTATGTAGATAAAAGTTTGGCTTCGTATTTTGCATTTCTTTCTTCCTTGAGACTGATTTTGTATGAGTGCATTGTTATTTTAAATACCCTCATTTTACTATGTACTTCTTCACTGCCTTACTGAAAAAACATGGGGGAGAAGGAAGAAGGGCAGGTATAAGGGCAATGAATGGAGGAAAGAAAATGAATTAGAAGGGATGGAGGGAGAAAAGAAAGAAGGAAGACAGAAAGCCAAGAAGGAAAAAAGAAATAGGCAGACTCATCCAAAGAGAAAATCTTCTGAGCCTGATGTTACAATGAATTTGGAAATACATCAGTTTGGAAAGGAAAGGAGCAAATCATTTTAGCAAAGATGAGTGAAGCTTCATGGAAGAAAAGCATAATATGGGGTCAGAGGATGTGGCATTTTAAAATATGAAATTATCAACATAACATTTCATAATGGTTATTGAAGAGACATTGCTAAGATTTCTTCAGAACAATCTTTCCAATTAAGAAATGCAATATGTTCTAATTCTAAAGAAGGCAAAGCTTAAAATGCATAGGTTGGTGTGACTGGAACATTTGTCTCCTAGAAACATCCCTCTGTTTACCGAAATGTGTGTGTTTTTTGTTTGTTTGTTTGTTTGCTAATCCTCACTGGAGAATATTTTTCCATTCATTTTTAAGAGAGTGGAAGGGAGAGGGGGAGACCAAGAGAGAGACACATTGATTAGTTGCCCCCCCACACACACCCGCCCCCAACCAGGGCCATGGATGGAGCCTGAAACCTAAGTACATGCCCTTGATCAGAAACAAATTCAGAACACTTCAGTCTACAGACTGACGATCTATCCACTGAGCCAAACCGGCTAAGGCCTGGAATGGTTTTGAATTAAACCTGAGAGTTACTTATCAACTAAATTTTCTGAATACAGCATCAGAATTGCTTTGTGCATAAAAACTTATTTTTATCAGGGAGAGAAAAGTTGAAAATCAGATTCTTTAATATCCTGTAATGACCCCAAATTGGGCTGATTTGCAGGATGTCAGGCTGTGAAAACTTGACTGGCACCTCCCAACTGTGTAGTTTTCCCAAATCAGTTTTACATAAATGTAAAGGTGTGCAATCTGCCAGTTAATATTAATGTGCTCATTTGCGGATGAGTTGAAATAACATGGCACGTCTGGGACTGGCCTCATTGACCCCTTTGGCAGTGGTGATTCATTAAGCGGTCACTCCTTGAGATAGCAATATCTGCTTGAGCAGCTATTAACATTTAGACTTTACCTAGGTATTTATTGCTTTTAAGTAGAAATCTGCACTATGGTTAGCTAAAGACAGGCTTTTCCTGTGTGTGTGTGTGTGTGTGTGTGTGTGTGTGAGTAGAGTGGAGACAGGGTAACATGGGCTGTAATAAATAAATTCTGGAATTATCTACCTGATATAAGAATGTAGGAGAGTTTAAATTGAGAGGAAAATGGGTTTTCAAGTGAATTGTTACTAGCACCCTTGTGCAGAGCTTGAAATCCATTCAACACATTTTCAGGGATACACACCACATTCCATTTAGGCCTGATGCAGGGGACAAAATAGAAAAAGATACGTCCTGTCTTAGTGGTGGACAATAAACAGGTGAGTAGTAAACATGTAGATGTAATGTATAGGGCATGTATAGGGTAAAGGAGGGTAGAGAGAGCCAAAGATGATAGAGCCACTTTAGATAGAGTGGTCAGGATTATCATCTCTGATGTGGTGAAACTTGAGCAGGGACCTAACGAAGTGACAGAAGGAATGTGCAGATATCTGGGAAAGAAGATTCCCAGAGAGAGAAAGCAGCAAGTGAAAGGACTTTAGGCAGTGGTGGGTTAGGCTTGTCTTGAGGAAGAGCAAGGAGGCCCAGCCTGTAGTAGAGGGAAAAAAAGAAACACACAAAAAACTGCTCATGTAGGGACTATCAGCGCCCCACTTGTTTTCAACACACTGAGAAATGTTGTTGAGATAATCTACTTATTCTCAGCGGAAGCAAAATTATTGAGAGCTAATACTTAATTCTAAATCTTTTCATTCTGAACCTTGTTCATTTTCTATACTCTACCCTACCTACTTTATCAATACCAAGATCAATTCAATACCCAAATCAAATGTCTATAATAGCCTTGCTGTTCTTTTTTCATTATTTTATATCTATTTATTTTATCTCCTAATATATCCCACATGATCCTGTGGGGGGTATAAGTCTTAATCTCCAGGAGCACTCCCAAACCCCACATCTGGCCCCACAGACCTCAGCACTGAGCTGTGCTGGTAGTAATCAGTAACACTTACTGAGTCAAATAGGATCAACTTAATAAAGGGAGAGGGAATGTGTTTTGAAGTTATTTCTCATTATCCAAGCCAATCCACTGCTTCACAACCTGGTTCTCCAGCAGTCAACCGATTTTTGTATCCTGTGTACACTGCTTGAAAATGCAGTCTGAGGAAATCTCCCGTACTGAGCATTTGAAAATTGCTTCCAAACTAAGTCCACAAGCATCCCTCAAAACCATCAGTTCTAGCAACCCCAAATGAATGGAGGATGCGGGTTGGGAAGAGAGCTCTGTTCTCCGCTATGATGCTCTTTGTAGAAGTTGTGTGACTATTACCAGGAAAGAGCCGTCCTAAATGCCCTCCCTTTATTATACATCTCCTTCTTTTCTTCGTTTGCATCCTTCCTGCCTAGGTTTCTAAGCTACAGCCTTGGCTTCTGATGATTATTCATATCAATATTATTCCAGACTATAAACATTAAAGTAAATATCTGAGACTAGAAATGTAGAGAGGATAATTCTTAGACGACATAAACTTCAATCTATGGTTCTGCCACCCTCCCCTCTCTCTCCAATCTCTCTTACCCTAGTACATCTTGTCTATTTGCTAACATTATCTCTTGTGTACTTTTACACTATATTCAGTATAAATGGTATAATTAGCAGTGGAAAATATGTTGTTGTCTTCCCGCATTTATTTATGTTCAAAGGATCATGTAAAGTTCTGCTACATTAAAATTTAATTCAAAAGAAAACAAGTTTTGTTCATTTCTCGATGTAATGCCCGTTTCTGTTCAGCTTGTATGAATGATAAAATATTATCAGCCCATGTATTTCTATTTGGTTTCCAGGCAATTGTGTAAACTAGTTAGGAAAAAGCAAGTGTTGCTTTGTTAGGCTGATGCTCACAGAAGTATTGTAGAGACATATTTTATTCCGGGCACCCTGTCACCATGTCGACAGGGCCCAATCCATTATTTAGCAGTTAATTTGTTAATCGATTGACCAATTGGTCCAGGGAATTTTTACTCTTAGATTACCAAAAAGAAAAAAAATAAAGGAAAGAAAGAAAACAACAACAATAAAAAGCTTCCTCTGGAGGGTAAATTTAAGGAAATTGCATCACAATTGAAAGTGTACTGGTGTTTACAGATCTAGATTAAATCTGACATAGATTGGCAAACAATGAAAGAAGTTCACTGGCTAGGAGCATAAATATTTTGAATCTTACCAGCTGATGTTAAATCTCAGAAAGTAGGTAAACTGAATTGCCCTTCTGGGGTGGATGTGGGGGCACTAGAAGGGAGGGGGAGGTAACTGTAGGTTTGCTGAAAGTCCAGAGTTTTTCCCCAAGGTCAGGGAAGGGACAGAATGGTTTCCATTCCTCAAGATCCTCTTACAGGGCTCACTTCTTCCTCCCAGTCTTTAGCTGGAACTGCCAAGGGTATGTAACTGGACAATCAGTGGGTCCAGGATTCCTTTTACTACTTGAGCCAATTTAGCAGAGACAGGGTTGAATCACATATGAGTGTGTATTCCAATGATGCTGGCGGTATGGGAGAGCAGCAGGTCACTCACACAAAAGTCTGCTTTGGACCCCACTAGAAGCCAACTGCTTATATTGGGTAGAAGGATGACAATTATCTGGGAAAGTAGGCCAAATGGTACGCCAAAGGGCAGTTTACAGGTAATGGGGGCTGGAGATTTGCAACAGCCTCCAGGTATGCAAAGGGTGGGGTCTTCAAAGGGATGGGCACTCTAGTTTTAACAAGGTGGTTAATCTTTCCATGATAATAGGCAGCTCCTAGATGTAGAGAAATGGCCTCATTTCCAGGAGAGCTCCCAAGTCCTACATGCAACTCCCGGCCCAGTGAGAATGTGCTCTCTTCTTCTCCCACCTCACAGAGACCTCACAGAACTTTACCACCTTAGGCCCCACCTCCCCAGAGGGAACCTTTCTGAACACTCATTTTATATCCCAATCAGCCCTGACATATGCCAGCAACTTCAAAAATAGACACAGGTCCACAAACCCCTCAAAAAAATATTGTTAATGTGGCCTTTAACGTCTTTAATAGTAGAGACCAGGAGACCCAAATCCAAAAACAAAGGCGAGATCAGGCCAAGGCTGAGACCCAGAAGGAGGCCTTTCAGCTCCTAGCCACCGCTCTCACAAACCTCAAACGAAGGGCCGGTCCTCCAACCAAGGGTAAGTTAGGGCCTAACCGTCCTCCGGGCCCATGCTTCAAATACAACAAGGAAGGACAGTGGGCCAGGTCCTACCCAAACTTGAGACCCGGCCTGGGTCCTGCCCAAGGTGTGAAAGGGAAGGCCACTGGAAATCAGACTGTAGTCTGGCCCCTTCAGCTTGGACCTCAGCCAGTCCAGCACAGCCGCCCTTATCTGGTTTGGCATTCCCAGACCTCCTGGGACTGGCCACTAAAGACTGAAGCTGCCCAGGTCCTGACAAGGCCCCACAGACTTATATCACCAGCGCAAAGCCTCGGGTAATGATTGTTGTGGTGGTTAAGCTGGTCTCCTTTATAATTGACACTGAGGCTGCTTATTCTGCCCTCCCCAAATTTGCTGGGACACTTGTCCCCTCCTCAATCTCTATTGTGGGGGTTGAGGATTAATCTCAGAGCCATTAGCCATCTCACCTCTGCACTGCATCTTACAAATACCCCCATCCACACTTTTCCCAATCTACCTCCTGACCGGGGCTACCAAGCATCACTTCAAAAAGCCCAGTTGTCCCAAACCATAGTCACCTACCTTGGTTTCATTCTCACCCCACAAAGTCGAGCAATTACCTTAGCCCGTGGTCGGCAAACTGTGGCTCGTGAGCCACATGCGGCTCTTTGGCCCCTCGTGTGTGGCTCTTCCTAAGCCTTGGGAGCACCCTAATTAAGTTAATAACAATGTACCTACCTATATAGTTTAAGTTTTAAAAATTTGGCTCTCAAAAGAAATTCCAATCGTTGTACTATTGATATTTGGCTCTGTTGACTAATGAGTTTGCTGACCACTGCCTTAGACAGTGGACACCTTATCTCCTCCATGACTGTCCCCTTCTCTAAACAAGAAATACTGTCCTTTCTCAGGTTCACTGGAGATTAATTCCTCTGGGTTCCCAACTTTCCTTTTCTCACAAAGCCCCTCTATGATGAGCGATGGGACCCCTCACTGAGCCTTTAGATCCCAAGGCCAGCATTCTCACCCCCTTTAATGCTCTAAAAACTGTTCTTACCTCAGCACCTTCTCACACACCCCTTTCCAAAGAAGACTTTTTGTAATTGCCCAACAGCAAATGATTATTTAACAGTCCTGCTACTATCAAAAGTTGAACTCATTATTACTCAAACATCATCATGTTATCTCTAAGGAAAAATGTGGCAGTTTTAAATCCAAATGGCTAGAGGCCTGTCCTAGAACAGGCTGTGGGACCTCATTCATGTACCTTGCGCGGCCCTCTCCCTCCCCCTGCCTTTTCTCCAGGCTCATATACCTAATTGGTAACTTAAAAGCTTTGGAGCATTGCTGGGTTAAATGATGAACATCTTAATATTTCGACAAGTTCTAAGTTCACTTGATTTTAGCTTTTGTTACAGAAAATCTATAAAGTAGATTTGGAACTGTTAATGTAATGTCTTTGTTGAAGGGGTGTTTCTTGAAAGTGAGAGTGTTCATAAATGTTAATCTAAGAAATTCTGGCTGTTTACTTTTGGGTTATCATTGGAAAATTAAGGTTTCTAAGATTTAATTCTAATGAAATGGAAAAGAAATTGTATGGTTTTGATAATAGAAGGCATGAGGCATGGACATGCATTTTGAAGGAAAAAGAGAGTTGAAGTTGTAAGAAGGTTAAGATATATAAATGACACAGGCCAGTAAGCCAGGACAAGTAGAATAGGGAAATGAGATAGTTAAACAGCAGTTTGCAGCCATCTAGTAAATCCTATCTTTCTAAACCAAGGACAAATAAAACTAAGAGAATAAACCTCATTTGGGTATATTAGACTATAATCCTTCAAACTAATTTCTCTTTCCTTTTACCAGACCATTTGTCAAAATTCTTTTTCTTCTAGCTTTTGCCTCAGTAGTACTAAAATTTATTAGTTTGTCTCCACTAGATTACAAGTCCTACTTGTACTCAGGAAATACCACCCCTAGACACCATCATAACCTCCTTTTGTGCCCAGACCTCATACTCTCGCTGGTCCGGAGAGCAAGGATGATGGACCAGGTACAGGTACTGGGCCAGAGAGCTCCAGATAACTAGCAAGGGACAAAAGTGTGAAAACAAGAACCTTGCCCCCAGTATAACCTATCATCCCCTTTTATATCACTAGTCAGGTAACTTAAACCCCTGATCTTTTCCTCCATAAAGATAACATCTAGGCCTCAGTTGTATTTCAGCTCTAGGACCAGAAAAGCATCAAAATCAGATAAGTGATGCTGTGGCAGCATCATGACCAGCTTTTACCTCCCAAGTCACTCAACAGGACCTCTTTTGAGCCTTCACCAACCAGTCTTTTGGGGAAATAATGCTGCTGCGACCCCTCACATCAATCAAGAGAAATCGCCCTAACCGGTTTGGCTCAGTGGATAGAGCGTCGGCCTGCAGACTCCAGGGTTCCAGGTTCGATTCCGGTCTGGGGCATGTACCTTGGTTGCGGGCACATCCCCATTAGGGGGCGTGCAAGAGGCAGCTGATCGATGATTCTTTCTCATCGATGTTTCTAGCTCTCTGTCCCTCTCCCCTCCTCTCTGTAAAAAATCAATAAAATATATTAAAAAAAAGAGAGAGAAATCTATACTGTGTTACAGCCGACTACAATCCAAGTCCATCCCCCTGTGATCTTGGTGTCCCCCTGAGCAGGAAGTAACCACAGAAGATATGACAGTCCTCCCTATTCCATAAAACAAAAAGGCTGGAATGTTAGGTCTGATCAAATAATTGAATCAACCACCTCTCCCCAAGAAACTGACTTTTAGACCACTTCACAACTGACCTTTCCTTTTGCTTAGACCACACTTCACTTGCAAGACCACATCCCACTTACTAAGACCATTATCTTCCCCCTCAAGACCCACCCAGAAAAAGCCTACCGAGCATCCTTTAAAATCTCTGACGCCCAGTCCCTGGGTGCTGGTGCCATTTTGGTTTTCCAGATGACCTGATAAATTCATAATTCTTTACCCCTTTTGGTCTCATATGTTCCTCCTAGACCACACTTCACTTGCAAGACCACATCCCACTTACTAAGACCATTATCTTCCCCCTCAAGACCCACCCAGAAAAAGCCTACCGAGCATCCTTTAAAATCTCTGACGCCCAGTCCCTGGGTGCTGGTGCCATTTTGGTTTTCCAGATGACCTAATAAATTCATAATTCTTTACCCCTTTTGGTCTCGTATGTTCCTCATTTGGCGACCCTAACAAGGTACTCAAAGTAGCTTATTTTAAAAAATCTGTACTCAACTGACTGAATTTGAAGATCTAATTGACTTCATTACATTATTCAAAAATTGGGCCACATCCCATCTAGCAAGTAGAGAGGAGCTCCAAAGAGCTGCAGAAAAGGAATTTTTTTTTTTTTTTAAAGCAGGAAGGGGGTGGGACAAAGAAGTAATAAACAAAAGAAAGGATTATTTCAGGCAAGGTCACCTTCCTTTGGGTGAGGAAGGGGATTTACCAGGTGGACTCCCTCACTAGTGTTGACAAGGAAATGCCAAGGTCATATATCTGGGAGGAACTGAAACTGCAGTTAGATTAGGTATTAAGTCATGGTTTGTTGATGTGAGGCTTAGCACAAGTGACTCCATTTTGAGCCTGTACCTTCTTTTTTAACACGTAAAAAGGGCAGGAAGGTAAAAATCGCAATTAAAATTAATTTATATGAATGATCAGATGAGATGTATACAAAGCAATAGATACATAGATTGCAATTGCTATTAGTGAATATTTTAATAGAGAACTATGTCAAAACATTTTTTGAAGTAAATTCATTTTTCTCTCTAGTTTAATTTGCATTTATTTTTAACTGTATTTCTTCAAGTATATATGAGTGGTGTCTGTGTGTGTGTGTGTGTGTGTGTGTGTGTGTAAAAGAGAGCAGTATTATTTTTCTTCTCCACTCATTTGTTTTTCCATTATTTTTGATACCACATGCTG